>NC_140936.1:85332585-85402585 GCF_014529385.1 Adiantum capillus-veneris | reverse complement strand
CAGCCTCCAGGCCTCCTACCTTCATGGGCAGTGGGAAAAATAATTTTTCCAAACCTACAAAATTCCTTTCCTTGAATGTGCCAAGAGGAAATATTTAAAATTAGGTTACTTTTTCAGGTTTTTACACTATTTTTCTCTATTTTGGGGCAGAATTTCTCCTTTTCCCCTTGCGCTCAACCAGCAATTTGGAAATTGAAAACGGCACTATATAAAGCTGAGACAGATTTTTCCCGAACACTACTCGGCAGACGCCTCAAATAGCGAGCAAACTCCTCGAAAGTTGACGGACGAACACCGCACGTCCTGGAGTGTGGTGTTGATAAACAAGCCTTGTGCTCACAAGTTATCAGTCACGACTCACAAGTTATTAGTCACGACTCACAAGTCGAGAGAGGTGTGCAGTAGCCCGCAAACCGAGGGAAGAGGAGAACGATGAGAGAGAGAGAGAGAGGAGAGAGAGAGAGAGAGAGAGAGAGAGAGAGAGAGAGACTGATGATCTAGCTAAAGAGACTGATGATCTAGCTATTTATAAATTAAATTGTATGCTCCTGTCATTCCATGTCACTTGGGGAGCAATGGAATGACATGAGCCTACAATTTAATTTATAAATAGCTAGATCATCAGTCTCTTTAGCTAGATCATCAGTCTCTCTCTCTCTCTCTCTCTCTCTCTCTCTCTCTCTCTCTCTCTCTCTCTCTCTCTCTGGTGATGATGAGGCTTCCAAAAATTCGCTAGGTGCTATGAAACAAACAATCAATTTTTGTATCTATGTCCTCTCTCTCTCTCTCTCTCTCTCTCTCTCTCTCTCTCTCTCTCTCTCTCACACACACACACACACACACACACACACACACACACACACACACACACACACACACACACACACACACACAGGCAGTGGGCCGGCCAGATATCTGACACGACCGGAGTAGCTGCAGTCTGTTGCACAACGGATTTTGCATTGGCCTCCACCGCTTTCTTTTCAAGGATGCTAGCTACTTGTACCAGGGCCAACCAGCTCAACCACATTTTTCTCTCCTTGCCGTTGCACTACTTATGTTTCAACAACAAGGGGCAACTCACGACTGACTCTCCAGTATTACAACTACTGCAGGCCGCTCTCGAGGGATGGACAGAAAGTAATGTCGTCCCTCATGGTCTCTTCATCTTTCATACCATTTCTTACATGGACCATGTCTACCGCCATATCAACCATGTGATCTATTGCGTTGCCCATGGGTTATAAGGGAAACGTGAGCTTCATGTGATTGATCACTAGAGGGTGAATACGGCAACGAAAAGCCAAGGCCTTAAGTCTGAGAGTGTAGCTGGGGCGCTCATGCATTTTGCTAGAAGCTAAAGACTGCACACTGCCATAGTGTGTGTGTGTGTGTGTGTGTGTGTGTGTGTGTGTGTGTGTGTGTGTGTGTGTGTGTGTGTGTGTGAGAGAGAGAGAGAGAGAGAGAGAGAGAGAGAGAGAGAGAGAGAGAGAGTATATTGCCTGAGTGTAACCTGCGCCTACCGGCTGCACAACGCGACAGTGAGAGTTGGCAACGCACCTGGGCTCCAAGCCTCCAAGGGACCGGCTTCACCTCGAGGCTCGAGCTACAAGCAGACTCACCTTTCAATTTCAAACTGCTTTGAAGAGTGGGCGCAGGTGGGGAGTCAAGGCGCCATCCATGGATGGTCCTCTTCCAGTGATGTGGCTGCCATCTTCCATGGCCGATCACACTTTTAGCGTGGCTGCCAACCTCGAATAGGAGCGCAGCCTCCAGGCCTCCTACCTTCATGGGCAGCGGGAAAAATAATTTTTCCAAACCTACAAAATTACTTTCCTTGAATTTGCTAAGAGGAAATTTTTAAAATTAGGTTACTTTTTCGGGTTTTTACACTATTTTTCTCTATTTTGGGCCAGAATTTCTCCTTTTCCCCTTGCGCTCAATCGGCATTTTGAAAATTGAAAATGGCACTATATAAAGCTGAGACAGATTTTTCCCAAACACTGCTCGGCAGATGCCTCAAATAGCGAGCAAACTCCTCGGAAGTTGACGGACGGACACCGCACGCCCTGGAGTTGTGGGGTTGATAAACAAGCCTTGCGCTCACAAGTTATCAGTCACGACTCACAAGTCGAGAGAGGTGTGCAGTAGCCCGCAAACCGAGGGAAGAGGAGAACCATGAGAGAGAGAGAGAGAGAGAGAGAGAGAGAGAGAGAGAGAGAGAGAGAGAGAGACTGATGATCTAGCTATTTATAAATTAAATTGTATGCTCCTGTCATTCCATTGCTCCCCAAGTGACTCTCTCTCTCTCTCTCGCGATGATGAGGCTTCCGGCAATTCGCTAGTGTTGTGCAACAAACAATCAATTTTTGTATCTATGTCCTCTCTCTCTCTCTCTCTCTCTCTCTCTCTCTCTCTCTCTCTCACACACACACACACAGAGCAATGGGCCGGCCAGATATCTGACACGACCGGAGTAGCTGCAGTCTGTTGCACAGCGGATTTTGCATTGGCCTCCACCGCTTTCTTTTCAAGGATGCTAGCCACTTGCACCAGGGCCGACCAGCTCAACCACATTTTGCTCTCCTTGCCGTTGCACTACTTATGTTTCAACAACAAGGGGCAACTCACGACTGACTCTCGAGTATTACAACTACTGCAGACCTCTCTCGAGGGATGGACAGACAGTAATGTCGTCCCTCATGGTCTCTTAATCTTTCATACCATTTCTTACATGGACCATGTCTACCGCCATATCAACCATGTGATCTATTGCGATGCCCATGGGTTATAAGGGAATAGTGAGCTTCATTTGATTGATCACTAGAGTGAGCTTCACGTGGCTGCTTCTGCGCATTGCCATGATGGAAGTGGCTGGCCGTAGCTCAAGAGAAGGGGCACCCTTCCCAGTCCGGGTAGTTGGTGTCTATCCGCAATTCGAGAGCCAGGAGCCCCCCTTTCTCCTCTCTTCCTCTCTACCTGATGGCCAAAATTGAGACTCTCATTGCTCCATGTATAGAATAGGCAGCGACCTGCCTCAACGACACTTTGAATTCCTTCCAGGCCCATATGGTAGGCCGAACCCATTTTGTATTGGTTTCAAGCATGAGGGTTTCTTAGGCCTGCATATTTGTGAAGGTATGATGATAGAGAGAGAAAGAGGGAGAGAGGGAGTGCAGTATGATGCAAGAGGGAGTCCATGTATACCTGTTACATCTTTCCCCACTTTTTTGCATCTCTCGCTCTAACTTTGTGTTAAGGCAGTCATATATCGCTAGAGACTGCTTGCTGACAAGCACACCCTCAAGGCTATACATCCTTGAGTTGCGTGTACTGATTGCGTGTTCCAACTAGCAAGCAGACCATAAAACCCATACTTTTCCCTTGGGAAGGAGTCGTTGAATTGGAGTGTTCACATGAGAGAGAGAGAGAGAGAGAGAGAGAGAGAGGTCGCCTGATTTGTTCAACCCAACAAGCTGTGATGAAGACAATGGCTTTGCATGGGCATTTGTTTGCAATCCTTGGGTCTATCCACACACATTTCAAATACCTTTCTATTTTGCAGTTCTGTCTTTGCCTCTTCTCTGTTCGGTAGATCTTATACAATGTCTGGTACAAAATAAAAATGAAATAAAGTAAAAAATTGAAGTCATTATTATCATCATCATCATCATCATCATCAACATCAATGTCCAAGGATGCTCGACATCGGGTATTGTCCGAGAAAGTATTGCATCGATCACTGAAGAGCATCGTTCAATGTCCGCCTTTGCGAATAGTCATATTGGCTGTCTCCCATGTCGTGCTAGAATAATCTTGAATCTTGAGCACTCTGCAATGAATAGAGAGAGAGAGAGAGAGAGAGAGAGAGCATTGGTGTGAGCATCAAATCATTGGCTTTGTGTCCTCGTAGAGAGAAAGAGGATTTGCATGGAGGACGAGAGAGAGAGAGAGAGAGAGAGAGAGAGAGAGAGAGAGAGAGAGAGAGAGAGATGCCACTACCTTTGTGAATAGTCATATTGGATGTCTCCCATGTCGTGCTAGAATAGTCTTGAGTCTTGAGCACTCTGTAATGAATAGAGAGAGAGAGAGAGAGAGAGAGAGAGCATTGGTGTGAGCGTCAAATCATTGGCTTTGTGTCCACGTAGAGAGAAAGAGGATTTGCATGTAGGAGCATGGAGGACAGGAGAGAGAGAGTGCATTGCGGTGAGCCCCAAAGCTCAAAATAAGGATTGAGATTTCACACCCGATGTAGGCAAGGATAAGGAAAGAATACCAAACCTCCGACCTTTGGTAGCTCCACGAGACAATGAGTACGAGAGAGAGAGAGAGAGAGAGAGAGAGAGAGAGAGAGAGAGGTGCCACTACCGCAAAAGGAGTTAAGGGACCACGTGTAACCAAATGCGACCTCCACTGTTTTTTCGATGTTCACCGTCTTTTTTTATCCCAACGGCTTTGTGTATTGTGCACTCTGCATTGTTCTCAATTACCTCTCACAACCTCTCAAGCCTTGCTATTCAAGAAAAGGCCCACTTCTTCTCGCCTCCCCATCTACAATGGTTGAGGGCTTTTGAAGCCCCCACCCCCCATCTCTCTCTCTCTCTCTCTCTCTCTCTCTCTCTCTCTCTCTCTTTGAGGTGCCCTGCTACTGTTGTCTTAGGCAAACAAGGTCGTGTTAATGACATGGAGTTTGTCGGCATCGGCTGAGTCGATCGTGGTGTTGTTAAATCTCCATAGAGGCGCATGCAAGTGTGTATGCCCTAATCCATATAGCAAGCCTTGATCAACATGTATGCCAAATGTGGTGCACTTCATAAAGCACAAAAGATGCTTGAGGTGCTTCGTGTCTGGGATGTCCTCTCTTGGAATACACTAATGGCAAGTTATGTCCAGCTTGGGCAAGACCAAGGAGGTTTGGACGTTTTTCGGTAGATGCTAAGTGATGGTGTCTCTCCAAATAGTATAGATAGTGTTGGCATGTCTAAGGTAAGAAAATCCGCATAGCACTGCCGAAGACGGCGGCGTTGTACCAGTAATGGTTGAAGTTTTGTCAAATTTGGATGTGTACACTCAGTTATGTCCAAGGGATATGACATTTGATACATCTGCTTGAGAGTTTGCGGAACTGCCAGTCAAGGCCACAAGGTTTTGCAACTCAACACCCCTTGCTTTGTAAGTAAATTTAAAGGAGTGTGCAAGATTCAAAGCTTAGTGCCAGTACCATTTACATGGAAACAATTAAAAAAATGCTAGATCAAGGGATATGATGAGACCTTACAAAGTGAGGGTTTCCTTTTCTTGAAGTGCAGCTACTTGCTTGTGAAATGTATGCGAATATTGATAAGTAGCAAGAATTTGAGCTAGTCTCTATCAAACAGAGTTTTTCTTCTCCTTGAGAATGTGGTATTTCAGCTCACCTACAAAGTGCGCTATAAATAGCAGCAAGCATGTCTGCTGCATTTACCACAGAAGTCTATAAAAGAGGAGATTCGGCAGGGCTTAGTTGTTTAAATTGCTTCACCAGCCTCTTTTGTAGCACAAAGACAAGATGCAGAAATCAACTGTGTGCGGTTTTATTCCGCGACTTCAGTTTGTCAAGTAATTGCTGCCAGCGAGGAGGTTCTTCATAAAAAATGTATGTCAATGGTGATACAAGAACTCCACTACCTCCCACCTGCTCATCAAGGACCACAAAACAGACAAACCATACAATGTCAAATAAGGCACCAACCATTGTCAAATAGAGATGTGATACAAGCAAACGTTCAATCTAAAATATTACTTCACGTAAATACTCATCTTTGCACATAAGATTCACAACCACATCAACCTTGGTGAATCCAGGAAAAACCAGAAGCTCATATCGTCATCCACAAGAATTTTTTATTTTATTTTTAAATCACTAAACACGACATCCACGATTACATCATCGGTCTCCAATAGTAGTGAACATACATAATATTATACATATGAGCATAAATCAATACAAGCATAGTTACTGCCCAGGCTGTAGAGAAACATACATGAGCACAAAATAAATATGAATGTCTTATCTCCACAATACAATTTCACACTCACATGTACACACAACATCATTGAAATGATTGCAACTACCTGTCTGTCAATATAAGCATGCAATCAGACTGTTTTGTGTTCGCTTGTGTAAATACAAAGCAAAACTACATGACAAAGATGTATTATTGCGACGTCAATAAATATGAGTAAAATAACAGACCCACGATAGACTTAGTACCTGTCTCAACTGTTTTACTGCCTCATAGAGAAGGTATTTTGTCACACAGATGACAACAGCATAGAAGTCCACCACAGCTGCCCCATTGGCCCAGGTAAAGACTGGACTAATGGTAGGCCCCTGCATGAGATAAGAAAGCGTTTGAAGAATGAGAAAGGAGAAGACTTGGCGCTATGAGCCTCATTACTGTGAAGTAAATTCACCTGATCGTTCAACGTTTCTTCGATGCTAAACACTTAAAAAAATCACACCAAAATCTATTGACAAATGCCCTACCTGCAATCCATGAAAATTTGTCACATTTAGTATAAGGTTCGCAACTTCTTCCATCGACTTGCCACGCATGTGGGCTGTAACCTTCACATCAGTAAAACCCCCGCTTTTCATGTTGAGGTCATGAAGAACCAATGGTAAAGCAGATCAAAAGAAACTCACTGTAAATTGACCCCTTGCTCGTAAATGAGCCTCCAATCTCTCCAAGATTTCATGAGTTTTCTCTAATGCTGTCTTCCTGTGAAGCAATGCACGCTTGCTTGCTACTAAAACACCCTGCATTGGCATCCAAGCAAACAAGTAAGCGTCTATCTAAAGTGGAAGTCGGTTCATGCTTCTGACAACACTTCCCATGTATCTTGAAAGTTGACTTAATGTGAAAGAAAGCTTAGATCAAACCATGATCTTTAGCAAAGAAAGCTATAATATGTCCATGATATGAATCTAGTAACTCAGAGACCTGGCTTTTTAAGAGGACACTCCCTTCCAGTTGCTTTAAATTGTTTTCTCTCAGGGTAGTGCCACTTCCAATGAGGTCCAGGATGGCATCAGCTATACCCATCTGCCACAGGAAAAACGAAAAGCGTGATTTGCTAGTTCCATGACCGCATGTGTGCGTGGTATATGGGCGCACATGCATGTTCCTGTGTGTGCATACCATACACACATATACACATGGAGCCTCTAGTCTAGCATCACAATGCAAACGACCCTCTTCCTGTCAAATCATGCCCCTTGACACCCACCAAGGCTATTAAGTTCCAATGTCCTCTGAAGTAAAACTATAGCATATATCCCAAGTCCACAGAGGCAAGCATGACTCTGAAAAAGCATGATGCAAAAACTTTAAAAACACAAAAGATGAGACATAAAGACGCAAAACCTTCACTTTTACTGCTCTCAGGGTTGAAATGATGTTTCAAATTTGTACAAGTATGTCAGATTATGATAAAGTCAGAATATCAATCCTCAAAAATTACACTATGTTACGAATGTTGCTGATGATAAGCAGACACAAGCACACATACAAGCAAGGGAGAAAATCCAGGTTTATTCTTTTGTGAGCCCAGAATGGAGGTACAAACAGCCACACATCATTCTTACCGCAGGTGCAGCTTCTAGGGCCCCATCTGCGGACAGTAGCTGCACATGCTTCAATCCAGATTTCTCAATAAATTGTCTCCCCAGCTGCCAATAAAGTTTACACCAGGCAATCATCACTGCAAAAAATAAACCTTAACCCAATTACCATGAACTACACCCTCTAAGGACTCACATAAGTAAAGCCTGTGGAAATTCTCAAGGGCCTTAGTTCAGACCATTGGGGCAAGGCCACAAGTTCAGCTACAGATGAAACATTCGCAAAAATTCCATACGATGGAACCTGTAGCTTGTGGCCAGGAAGATCCTAAATAACCGGCCTCTTAGAAGTGAAATCAATGCCAAATATGTAAGGCACTACTCACACCAAGGGCCAAATAGCATTTGCCAAACTGAAGAGCATCATGGACAACAATCAAGTCCTCATCCCCTGCCCAAAAACCAACAAAATGAGATTGTAGCCCTTTAAACTTTGCATTGAAAGAGAGAGTCAGAGTTTATTCATGTGCAATGGTCTTTGAAAAACCAGTCGAAAGCTGAAAAAAAGTGACCTGTCCATGTTCACAGACCGTGTCATAGCCTACAATACCCAAATCCACATGACCTGCCCTGATATTTCGTACCACATCTGTCTCCCGTTGAAACCAAACCTCCAAGTGTCACGAGGACGTGGCAGTTATTAACCATGTCACAGAGATGTGGCAACTGCTAACCTTGGTTGTTGGTTTCTTTCCAATGGGGTTTATTTTATTTGTTTAAGACCCTCTTTTTGAAGTAGCAAACGGTCGGACATTGTATGGCCAATGTGAACGGTAGATTCACCCGCAGACGGGAAGTGGTCGGCACTGGAATTCGTATGGTAAGAGGATGTCTAGGCTCAGAGCAAGATCATATAGGTCCCCCCGTCGCACTTAGCAAGTTGGTGGATACTAGGAAGTGAACTCAATTAAGGCGTAAAGTCAAGGTGGGACTTCCAACAAAAAGTATCCGACAGTTGGGCCACATTGCATTTTTGGATGCGGTCCCAATGAGGATAGATGGTCAGAAGACCAGTGGGAGCCCAACGGAAGCATCTCCTAAAATTTAGGGAGCTGCTATTTTGGGCCACGAAATGTGTTCGCGTCATTACCTTCGGTATGACTAGGGGAACACTTTACAACTCTGCCGCGAAGTCAACTGACGCACCAGTTGAGATATTTTTAGCAGGGAAAGCCCAAACTCGGAAACTGGGCGACGTGTCAACTTGTGAGCGATTCTGCCACTCTGGGAGGCAAAAACGAGCTGCATATCATCAAAGGGGGCGCCATTTTCAGCCACAGGCGGATTGCAACAGGTACAGAAGCTATGGAATGCTTACCTTGCCCTCTATGCACAGTATGGTGACGGGAGTGATGCCCCGCACGCTACATACTGCTCTCTTTCTCCCCTACGTGCAGTTATGTGATGCCCCACAAGAGGGCTACTCATTTGACTGATGTACAGTTGTGTGGGTTCATGCTTTTGTGCTGAGGCAAGAGCCTCCTTGAGCAGGAACAGGGGTAGCTAACTGCTGCTCCAAAGCAGGCACTGGTGAGGGTCATAACCTCACCGTACAGGTGCAAAATCAGCGCTGTGTATGCGCTGTAATTTGACTGTTTTTCAGCCATACGGACGCCAGGATCATTGGGAATCGTGCCCCACTGGCAAAGGACAGTTAGGGGACTGTTTGGGGCTGAAAACAGGGCAAAAACCAGTAAATACAGTGTGCTGAATTTACTGTTTTTGGACAGGAATCAGAGGGTATACGACAGTGCAAGCGAGTTCCAGCAGGGGAATTGGTTTCGCGCAAGTTTTGGGGCTGTTATGCTGCCGAAATTTGGCCAAATCAAATGGTATCTAGGTGGATACACGTGAAGGATTCCCAGGACCTTACCTTGTAATTTACCCTCCTAAAGAATAAAGAAATACCGAAAGGGGCGCCAATTTTGGGGCCTACAGGTTGTCGGCGTCTGCTCGGAGCATTCTAGCTTCCGAGCCGTGTGTGTGATGAAGTGTTAATTCTCGTTACAGGTCTCCTTTGCAAAGTGCTCTGTGTGTGTGTTTAAGTAAAGAATTTCGGGTGAAAGCCAACGCCTACCGCCCTACGGGCCGGTTTCATGGTTCCATTGCCGGGACATCAATCACTTTTTCCTCAAAGAGTGAGCCTAGATTGTTCAGGGTAAAGACACACAGTCCAAGAACGCGGGGATTACACTATGGCCGACAAGGGGAAGGGAATTATGGAAGAGGGTTCCTCTCCAAAGGACAGGCAGGAGATTCCTATGGTTTTTGAGATTGGCGAGAGCTCACGGCCACGTCAGTCTGTACCTCCTGTCAACGTGAATGTCCCTCCAGTAGTACAGGGCTTTATGACAGGGCAACTCGAGCATGATGCGTTTAAGACTCAATTAGTTGCCGCGGTGAATGTCTTTTCGCAGCTGGTGCAGAATCCGAGGTTTATGGAATTCTTGCAAGCGCCATCAGTGCAACATCAAAATAGGCAACCTACGCCGCGTACGGAGCTTGTTGAAGCTCAAGCCCAGGTACTTCATGAGGCGCAGGAGGAAAGGGAACACTCGCATGTTGCGGAGTCGGGGGCTCCAAAGCAAGTTCCTCCCGTGCTTGAACAGGTGGCTAGAACGCCTATTCCACAGGTTATGCCAGTTCAGCCCGCCACCTTTCAGAGCCAGCATGCTGTCTTGAATGGACAGGGAGCTGGATACCAGGCTATGCACTCAGTTTTTCCACCACCCACGGTACATCCTGGGTATTTCGGGGGTGGATCAGTGTTCCAAAGTATGGCTGGTTATGCGTCTGGAAGTCAGCCGTACATGCCAGGAACAGTGTTCGGGGGTATGCAAGGCATCATGCCAAACCCCATGTATGGTACTATCGGCATGCAGCAAGGTTTCCACGGCAACCAAGGCCAGTTTGGGGTGCCACAGGGTCATTTTGGCATGGCTGGTTTTTCTGGACAGCAGCCAGATATCGCACCTCTGACGCAAAATGTGAATGGCCAACACGTGCCAATCATGCCTAGTACAGTGCCCATGTTGCAGACCATTCCGTATGACAATTTGGGGGCACTAGAGAAGCCGAAGGCTTACAAAGAAGGTGGTGCAGCGGTAAAGTTCAGTACCTTCAGTGGTTTCGAGGACAAGACCAAGGCACTCACTTTCCTCCAGCAGTTTGATACAGCTTATGCGGGAGGGAATTTTACAGAGGCCTCGAAGGTCAGGAAAGCTGCCACTTTCTTAAAGGACAATGCGCTTACATGGTGGACGACATTGTTAATGCAAGGACAGGCACCCGCCACTTGGGTTTACTTCAAGCAAATGTTTGCATCTGCTTGGCTATCAAATGAATTTGAAGCCGATGTCTTGACAGATTGGCACCAGCTTACGGCAGCTTCGTGCAAGAGCTTGCTGGAGTACAATAGGAGGTTTTGTAAAGCATTACTCTCAGTGACCTCCTACAGATTTGTGCCACTGACAAAGCAGATAGAGAAGTATTGTTGTGGGTTGCCTAAAGGGCTTCGCGATTACTGTACAAAGAATAGAGTGGCTACCCTTACTCAGCTTATGGAAGTTGCGAACACTGGTCTTGCCCTGTTGAAAGGAGAGGACAGTGGATTTCCGAGCAGTGATAAAGGAGGGCAGCAAAAGAAAAATTCAGCGAAGAAGCCCTTTGTGAAGACGGCTCCTGATGCGTCACAGGGGTCTGAACAGGCAACCAAAGACAAGGATTCAGCTGGGACTTCTGGAGCGCAGGCAAAGAAACAGAAAAGGAAGCCTTTTGTGCGCAAGTCGCTCGAGGAAAAGAAGGTCCTAATGGCTGAGAACAAATGCTTTATATGCGAGCAGCCTGGTCACTTTTCTATCAATTGTCCACAAAGGAAAAGGCCAGCTGACTCTGAGGATAAAGAAGACCAGAAAGGCAAGAAGCCTAAACCCACAGCAGGTTTAGTGCCAGACATGGTGGGTGACAGACCCAGCACAGATGCCAGTGAGTTATGCAGGGCATGGGGTAAAGTTAGGGATCAGACGGCACTCATCTTCTTTGATCCAGGTGCCAAAGCCAACTTTATCTCACCAGAGTTAGCTATGAAGCTCGGCATCAAAGCTGAAGAAATGGGGTACACAGCAGAGGCAGGGTTGGCATGTCCTGGCCACTCAGAGTGTGTTACTCCCATCATTGGAAAACTGCGTCTGCATATTCAGTCGTATGTGGACACTGAAGAGTTTTACATCATGCCGCTGGAAGGTTGTGACGCCTTGTTGGGGATCCCGTGGATGTTCCGAGTGCATGGAGTCTTGGATGCCTACAACAAAAAGATCATTGTACAGCATAGGGGCAAAACTCACATCTTGGATGTAAAGCTTAAAGGAGAGTCAGTCCCTATTGTATCTGCTTCTGCTATCACTTCTGTAATAAAGAATCATCTTTCTGTGTACTTGATTTTTGCACGTGATGTCTCAGATAGTGATCAGTCAAATTTATCTGTGTTAGATAAAGAAAGGTCAGCATTTTTGCAAAAGTTTAGTGACTGTTTTTCTGATTCATTACCGTCGCAATTGCCGCCAGAGAGACCTGAGGACCATCGGATAGATTTGGTGCCAGGGTGTAGCCCACCAAATAGACCTCCCTACAGGGTTAGTGCGGCGCAGCAGAAAGAGATTATGGGCCAGGTTGAGGAGTTATTAGAGAAGGGGCTGATTCAGCCTAGCTCTTCACCCTTTTGCTCCCCAGTGCTCCTAGTGCAGAAGAAGGATGGCTCATGGCGCATGTGTATTGATTACCGTGCGTTGAATAAGAATACCATCAAGAATAGGTTTCCTATTCCTCGCATTGATGATATTCTCGATCGTTTAGAGGGTGCTGCAATTTTCAGCAGGATAGACCTGAAGAGTGGGTACCATCAGATTCGTATAAGCCCAGAGGATGTGCACAAGACTGCGTTTAGAACGACATTTGGTCTTTATGAGTTTCTAGTGATGCCGTTTGGGCTAACAAATGCTCCAGCCACGTTCAACAGAATGATGGACCGGATTTTCCGCTCGCATCAACAGTTTGTTGGAACATTCTTCGATGACATGATTGTGTATTCGAAGAATGAAGAGGAGCATAGGCGTCACTTGACCATTGTGTTCGAAGAGCTGCGCAGTCACAGGTTGCTTGTCAATCCTAAGAAAAGTGAATTCTTCCTTGAAGAGATCCACTTTCTGGGCCACATAGTCTCAAAGGATGGTGTAAGAATGGATCCTGCAAAGGTCGAAGCTATCAAGACATGGCCAGACTTGAAGACTGTGCACGATGTCAGAAGCTTCTTGGGATTGTGTTCCTACTATAGAAGGTTTATCAGAAATTTTGCAGAGATAGCATCGCCTCTTCATGCATTGCAAAAGAAAGAGGTCACTTTCAGATGGACCCAAAAAGAGATTTCAGCTTTTAGTCTCTTAAAGGAAAAGTTGACTTCAGATCCGGTTATTGTTTTGCCAGATCTCAGGAAGTCATTTGTGGTCCAATGTGACGCGTGTGGCAGTAGCATCGGAGCAGTGCTAATGCAAGATGGACGGGTAGTAGCCTATGAAAGCCGAATTTTGCAAGGGCCAGAGAGGACTATGCAAGTCTATGAGAAAGAGCTCTTGGCCGTGATTCATGCGCTTTCTAGCTGGAAGCACTACCTCTTAGGTGCTGATTTTGTTGTCCAAACAGATCATCAGACCTTGCGATACTTCTTGACACAGTCAAAGTTATCCGAAAAGCATATGCGATGGGCAAACATTCTTTCCATGTTCCACTTCCAGATTATGCATGTGGAAGGCAAGAAGAATGTTGTGGCTGATGCGTTATCAAGAAAGCCACAAATTTCAGCTGTGTCAATTCCTTATCATCATGAGTTAGATGACATGAAGGAACAGTATACTGCTGATGAAGATTTTGCAAGGATCTTTGAACAGTTACAAGAGGGGCAACATCACGAGCACTACCTCCTCAGAGATGGTTTTATGATGATGCATGGCAGACTTTGTGTCACTAGGCCACTGCGACATAAGGTCATGGAAGAGAGTCATGTCCCACCGTATGCAGGGCATCGTGGCATTGATGCAACAGTTAAAGCGGTAGAGACGTTCTTCTATTGGCCTACCTTGAGGAGAGATGTGGATGCCTTTGTGCGAGCATGCATAGTTTGCCAAAAGGTCAAGTTTGACAAGCAAAAGGCACCAGGGTTGTTACAACCACTGCCGATTCCGGATAAGCCATGGGAAAGCATTGCTATGGACTTTATCTTTGATCTTCCAAGGACGCCAACAGGGAATGATGGTATATGGACCATTATCTGCAGGTTCAGCAAGCAGGCCCATTTTATCCCTGTCAGGAAGAAGATAAAATCTGATCAGATGGCACGCTTGTTCATGTACAATGTGTTTAAGTACCATGGTATGCCACAATCGATTATCAGTGATCGTGATCTTCGCATGACCAGTTTGTTCTGGAGAGGATTGTTTGAGAACATGGGTACTACGCTCAAGTTCTCGTCTTCGTTTCATCCACAAACTGATGGACAGTCAGAAGAGGCCAATTCTACTGTCTTAGATCTGCTGAAATGCTATGTGTCAGATAATAAGGGCAAGTGGGAACAGTATTTGCCTATGCTTGAGTATGCGTACAATAATACGGTGCATTCGTCTACTGGCAAAGCACCTTTTGAGATTGTTGAAGGCGGCAAAAAGGTTCCTCCCATTTTGCACACCAAGGACAGGATCTTTGAGGCAGATCGATATGTTGAGAACATGGATGAGATGTATAAGAAGATTAAAGTTGCCTTGGAGAAGACTCGGGCAAAACAGAAAAAGGCTGCTGATCGTCACCGTCGTGAATTGCTACTATCACCTGGTGATTGGGTTCTCTTAAGGTTCGAAAAGGCAAGGTTAAAGAAGATGAAGGGCAAGGAACGGCTGTTTCCTAAGCTCAGCATGCGTTACTATGGGCCTTTTCAAGTGCTTGACAAGATCAGCGATGTGGCTTACAGGCTGAAATTGCCTGATGCATGGAAGATTCATAATGCGTTTCATGTGAGTCTTCTAAGACCCTTCGTGGGTGATGTGCCAGAAGATATGCCAGTTGAGGATCAGCCAGAAGTTGAAGAACTTGATGAGATCTTGGTACCTGAGCAAGTTTTGGCACATAAGGACAGAAAAGTTAAAGGACAAGTTGCAAGACGCTATTTGGTGAAGTTCAAGAACTATCCGCCTATGGATGCAAAGTGGATAGAAGAGCATGAACTGTCAGAGTCACCAAATGTATTGCAGCTTTACCTTGAAGCCTTTGGGCTACAGCCTACTTATGCCCCAACCCAACGTGTGCAAAGGAGGGGTAATGATAGAGCTAGTACATCAAATGTACATATGAATTCAGTGCCATAGATGGAAATGGCAAAAGTATGAAGGCCTCATTAAGTCATTTGTATCTATGTATGTTACGACCTTTCTTGCGGATACATGCGATGATAAAAGAGTGTTAATAGCACAAGATCATCAGTGGCGTGTATTTATGGTATGCAATCGAGGACGTTTGCGATTTCAAGAGGGGGGTATGTCACGAGGACGTGGCAGTTATTAACCATGTCACAGAGATGTGGCAACTGCTAACCTTGGTTGTTGGTTTCTTTCCAATGGGGTTTATTTTATTTGTTTAAGACCCTCTTTTTGAAGTAGCAAACGGTCGGACATTGTATGGCCAATGTGAACGGTAGATTCACCCGCAGACGGGAAGTGGTCGGCACTGGAATTCGTATGGTAAGAGGATGTCTAGGCTCAAAGCAAGATCATATAGGTCCCCCCGTCGCACTTAGCAAGTTGGTGGATACTAGGAAGTGAACTCAATTAAGGCGTAAAGTCAAGGTGGGACTTCCAACAAAAAGTATCCGACAGTTGGGCCACATTGCATTTTTGGATGCGGTCCCAATGAGGATAGATGGTCAGAAGACCAGTGGGAGCCCAACGGAAGCATCTCCTAAAATTTAGGGAACTGCTATTTTGGGCCACGAAATGTGTTCGCGTCATTACCTTCGGTATGACTAGGGGAACACTTTACAACTCTGCCGCAAAGTCAACTGACGCACCAGTTGAGATATTTTTAGCAGGGAAAGCCCAAACTCGGAAACTGGCGACGTGTCAGCTTGTGAGCGATTCTACCACTCTGGGAGGCAAAAACGAGCTGCATATCATCAAAGGGGGCGCCATTTTCAGCCACAGGCGGATTGCAACAGGTACAGAAGCTATGGAATGCTTACCTTGCCCTCTATGCACAGTATGGTGATGGGAGTGATGCCCCGCACGCTACATACTGCTCTCTTTCTCCCCTACGTGCAGTTATGTGATGCCCCACAAGAGGGCTACTCATTTGACTGATGTACAGTTGTGTGGGTTCATGCTTTTGTGCTGAGGCAAGAGCCTCCTTGAGCAGGAACAGGGGTAGCTAACTGCTGCTCCAAAGCAGGCACTGGTGAGGGTCATAACCTCACCGTACAGGTGCAAAATCAGCGCTGTGTATGCGCTGTAATTTGACTGTTTTTCAGCCATACGAACGCCAGGATCATTGGGAATCGTGCCCCACTGGCAAAGGACAGTTAGGGGACTGTTTGGGGCTGAAAACAGGGCAAAAACCAGTAAATACAGCGTGCTGAATTTACTGTTTTTGGACAGGAATCAGAGGGTATACGACAGTGCAAGCGAGTTCCAGCAGGGGAATTGGTTTCGCGCAAGTTTTGGGGCTGTTATGCTACCGAAATTTGGCCAAATCAAATGGTATCTAGGTGGATACACGTGAAGGATTCCCAGGACCTTACCTTGTAATTTACCCTCCTAAAGAATAAAGAAATACCGAAAGGGGCGCCAATTTTGGGGCCTACAGGTTGTCGGCGTCTGCTCGGAGCATTCTAGCTTCCGAGCCGTGTGTGTGATGAAGTGTTAATTCTCGTTACAGGTCTCCTTTGCAAAGTGCTCTGTGTGTGTGTTTAAGTAAAGAATTTCGGGTGAAAGCCAACGCCTACCGCCCTACGGGCCGGTTTCACCAAGCCTGGCAGCTATTATAACAATCATTTTCAAACATGCATGTGAGTACTACAACTAACTAAACAGGATCCTTTAGCACAGACAAAGGCCTTACACTTGGGATACTTGCAATATACTGTCGAGGATTAGGTTTAAAAACTGCAAGTTGGCAGTCCTGAATGTTCAAAAACCAATGTCAACAAGCCATGGTGCAGGTAGCTTAAATTGGTAAGACAGTAACCGCTATTGCATGCTCGAGTTCAGCAAAAAACTTCTAGAGTAAGTCCACAACACCATACTCTTGTGCCTTTATGGCAATCTCTCAATTACATTTCACGAACTATACTAGAGTAAACAACCTTTTGAAGGTTTAGCCACATGTTAAGGAGGACAATTTAGTGGGCACTTGAGACGTCAAGATGACATATACATTTGCAAGTCATAGGGAAACTTGACATGAATGACAAATCAAGTTTCCTTGTGCATGTTGTCTGCTAAGCAGATAAATGATATCCTAGCACCTTCGCCATAACCTTTGAGACAATGTGTTGGCATCTGTGTATTTCCAGTTAAGTATTAGGTTGTTGAAAAGATTTCTGTCTGACAATACACATATGGCAAAATCGCCCATTGAGATCAGTATCTAACAGCAGCAATCACCATCAAGACCAACTCCTGGTAACCCACATCAGTGATCCAAGAATGATTGGCAACAAGAAAGCAAGCAGGCAGGCAGGTACAATGATAGATAAATGAGACCCTCTTGTTTCCAGGAGGCTATGCACACTGCAAGATGTGTGTGTGTGTAAGCCGGTGTGCGCCATAGAGGCAAGTGAAGCACAACCCACATTAGTAGGGATTGTGAAATCAACTAGCCCAAATTGGGCCACAGACAAAACTGAATCGAGAGGAGCTCACAAAAAGGTACTTTGAGTAAATCGAGAGCGCCTTGAGCCATTCTGCCTTTGCTCGGAAGGCCCAGACGAACAGCAAGACGCTCATTTTTCTGCTGAAGATTCGGGGTATCACCTGAGTATCAAGTTGCATCGACGAAGAGAAGCCTAGTAAGAAACCCTAACTAGGAAAAGCACCTGAGATAATGACATCAAACTGCGCAATCGCTGACGAGAAGCAGGTGAGAAGGTGAAGCCGCCGCTGCCCACCTTCGGCATGGTGATGATAGAGAGGAGAGAAACTGCGTTGCATCAATAAGCCTGTCGGAAACGTAGAGGGAGTGCATGGCCGAAGCTGGCAAGCAGGAACCATGTCTCAACGCACCTTAGTCTCAAGGCTGTTAAATGTTTAGTTCAAATAAAGAGTAGTGGGCTTCATAAGGGATACCATTTCAAAAGTAAAAAGTTGAAGAGAATCTAAGAGATATCCCTACGATGCAGCATGGATTACTGGCTGGGAAAATTAAAAAAATAAATTTAGAATTAATCGTTGATGCAGGTTGGGCGACGTAGCAAGGAGTATGAGTAGATCGGGCGACACAGCAAGAGAGTTTCACGCATGAGAGTATGATGCAGGTCGAGCAACACAACAAGGAGTATGAGTAAGAGAGTATGAGCTGGATGGGCAATGGCAAACGAGCTAGCGAGGCAGACTTATAGTCTTTTTTTTCATAAGTGGCAGATGCCAACAGGTCGAGGTTCCTGGCGGAGTGGTTACGCGGGCTAATTGTCAGGTTGATGTGTCATAGGTGAGAGTTCCATTTTGAAAGAGCAATAAATCTTACTTTGAAAGGGAAGAGAGATTCTTGCACAATCTCAGAAAGAATTGAATAAAATAAAAGTGGAGCCAGTAGTAGTATGTCTGGTCAATTAGAAAAAAATCCGAATTGAGGGGAATCAGTGGAGATCCACTAAAGAGGCGAAAACAAAGACGAAGAAAGGGGGGACAAGAGCAAGGCGGTTGGCGGTCAAAGTCTCTTGTGCTTTTGGTTCTCTCGCTCTCTGGAAGTTTGTATGCGAGCGGCGAGGAGGTGTTGGACGGTTAAAGGAAGCCTCGGTCTCTCCCCTTTTTGTAAAGAGCATTCTCGAGTCGGCAACCAACTCTCTCTCTCTCTCTCTCTCTCTCTCTCTCTAGGGGATGATGAGGGCAAAGAGGGGATGCCTATACAGTTGCACATGGAGACAATGAGTTTGTGTTATCTCTCTTGCTTTGATGTGTTGGTTTTCAGGCCCTCTAACCTAGCTCAGCCTGGTTCCAAACAACCTACGATCTGAAGGGGACGGAGTTGCAGGTCTTTTTTTTTGTGGCCAGCGTAGGCGAGGAGAATAGTTGATCTGCCTCCACGAGTTTTTGAGGCAGGGGCAGCGTGAGAGCAGGGGAGGCGGCGGCTACAGCAGCAAACAGGTAGGGGCGAGTTGGATAATGGAAGAATCCTCTCTCTCTCTCTCTCTCTCTCTCTCTCTCTCTCTCTCATACGACGGAGAGCAGCACGAGAGCAGAAGCTGATACAAAAAGCGGGAGGGGGATGAATATTCGGGTCGAATCCCATTGACTAATGAGGTTTCTTTTGAATATGCCCAGTAAGTGGAGCCAGTAGTAGGATCGAGTAGTAGGAATTGAATCTTAGTAGCGCGTCTTCTCATGCTCATTAAGTGGAATCTACACAAATTCCATCTCTACCTTAACTTCTCTAAAAAGTTCAAAACTACGAGCCAAACTCCAACAAGGAATTGAGCTTGGGACTCAGTGCTCACGATAAGACCAACTAAGCTAACCATGCCAGCACGAGCACCCTATGGAGGAATGCATTATATATATATATATATATATATATATATATATATATATATATAAGCCTATTGCCTCCTCACCCCTCACGCATCGCTGCTTGGCACTTGTCAGCCTCTTTGATCTCGCCACATTGTTTTCTAAATTAGGCAATAGATAGCTTCCTACTCTAGTTGCTCCCTCTGCTTTGTGAGCATTTCCACTTTATATGGTGTAAGAGTGTGCATGTATTGGTGTTTGGATCATAAAGCATCTTCTTTCCCTTTGTGAGGCATGCCCTTGCCAGCTTATGATCTATGGAAGCTGTGTGCATCCACCCTATTGGATATGTGGCTGATTTTTTATTTATGCGGGCTTCAAATAACACTTCAGCCAAACTGGGGTTTAGAGTTGGCTTGGATGGCCAATTCCTTCTCAAGAATTGTGGAGGCTTGCACAAACAACTATAATAATTCATTTGTATACTTGATGAACAAGTTAATTTGGCTCCACCACAGAGTCGTCATGCCTCTAAAAGTTATTAGATCGTCTTTAAGTTCTGAGATAGTGGTCTTCTGTTCTATGTCATTGAGGGCGGCAGACTTCTAGGTGACCCATAGCGCCTTGCTTTGCTCATACCAGTCCCATATATGGTCCGTTGTTCATATGTATCTCCAACTGAATTCCTAAGCTCTAAACGTTCATGGTAGTGAGTTGCTTGGTTTGAGGATTCACCAACAATTCGTCGTGTGAAAACCAACTTTGATACTCTAGTAATTAGCACTTGAATAACATTCGGCTATGCTGGTAGACTACAGGTTTACTATTCATGATAGCTAATGATTTTCCACTGCTTGATCATTCTTTTAGCCCCTACATACAACATTTGGTATCTCTCCATATCCAAATATACAACATCATCCTGAATAAAGGTCCGGATGGAGTGCCTTTCTCGATGAAGACTCTTACTCAAACTTAGACATTCGTTAGAGAATCTAAAGCTATGATGAGTCTAGCTTTGTTAGCACAATTTTTCCTTTATCTTTATATGTAATCATCCTTTGGTGATGTTGAGTTTTTGGTAGTTGATGTGGGGGTGTTTGTTCCTACAACCATTTGTTTTGATCAGCTGGTCTATCAAATGTCTGGTCTGCAAGACCTTGAAAACTACTGCCCCGTCTAATTCCCCTCTTGAGTAGCTCCATGAGCATTAGATGGGTCATCTTCTTCATCATCATCCTTCTTGTATGGAGGTCCCCCATCCCTTGCATCTTGTTCCTTATCTTTATGTTCTCCATCTTCATCCTCATCATCTTCTACATTTTCTGTGAAATGCTCTATGAGCACTTGGTTTGTTAAAGTACTAGTATATTGTGAACTTTTATCCTCCAGATCATCTTTTAATAGTTGTGACCAGATGTTGAAGATCTTCCAAGCTCAAAGTTAAATTTCCATCAAAGTTAGATATGCCTAATAATGATTGATAAACGTAGTTATCAAGAATTGACTATTTGGATACACCATGGACCAGATGTTGAAGATCTTCCAGGCTCAAATCTAAATTTTTATCAGAGTTAGATATGTCTAATAATGATTCATAAATGTACTTGTCAAGGATTGCTCATGGCCGTTATCTTTTGATCTAGTGAGACCTTTTGTGTAGCCATATCCTTTGAAACCCCCCATTTTTTGCATTTAAAATTGAATCATGCACTTTCAATTGCTCTTCTTGTTGTTTGAGTTCTTTAATAGTTTGTGAGTCCCACTCCTTCTGACATTATCCTCTAGTAATATATTCTTTAAGTTGTGGTATCTCCTTTCTTTGACTCTCTAATTTGGTAATCCCTTTGTCTAGTTCCTACTCTATTGGAACTTTGAGCTTCCATCATCTAGCCAAGGGCATTGACAATTGTGTTCCACCCCCTCTAGATGGTAGCAACACAACCATCCATGATGGTATTAGCATTAGTTATGTCTGTCTAGTACCTAAGCATAGAAACATTGTAGGGAATCGCTAGCGTCTTTGATGATTCTATAACTAAACTCCCAACACATCTGTTTTCCTAGAGAGCTTGCAGCCTATCAATTGATCTCTCTATTATAGTTGTAGTGACAATAGTAGCATGTTCAAAGGTGCCAATTTGTTTTGGGATTATTTCTGGCGTCGTACTAGGGAGAACAATGGCTGTGGCAGTTGAAGTTCCTACTACCTCCATTAATTGCGGATTCTGATTTCTTCTCAATAGGGGCCGTTGCTGGTTTCTTCATCCTAGCACTGAGCTAGTCCCAAAATTCTTTAGTGAGTTTCTGCCTTTTGGTTGATGGTTCAAATGTGGGCCACTGTGCCCTTTTCTAGATCTCTTTTTTGTAGCTTGTGTGACTAGTGGTGTCTGCTCTACCGAGTTTTCCAGTGTCATCGTCTAATCCTTAGGGACGTCAGTCCCACTCAACTTGAGCAGTATATTTTTCACATTTACATGTTTTGAAATGCTAGTGGCCTAGTACATATATTGCCACACATACCATGCTTTAAGCAAATTCTAGGTTTTGACTTTGATGTGTAGGTTACCACACTACTAAACAAAATGGAACTGAGACTGATAAGCATTTTGATGTTTACCACCCTACCAGAAGCATGCTAAAAAGCGTTTTCGAGACAAGAGTTGGATTGTTTTTTAGACTGATAGCCTCTACAATGAATCCATATGTTGTTATGTGTTCTAGTGTAGACACTGGTATGCCTTGCCCTCACGTCTTTCTCTTTTTCGTAACTTGGTGTTTCATTAAGAAAATTGCTAATTGTATCAATAGTGCATGAATGTGCCTCTTTGTCGAATGCCAATCTAAATATATGTGAAATGGCAATAACAGTGAACTGGAGATTTTGTCCATTAACAATAATTGTTCTTGTATCAGCATTGAAGGTATCCACCACTTGTTTGATTATGGTTGAATAAATGGGTAGCTTGGTTGTTTTCAATAGAACCATCATCCCCCATTTCTGCAATAATTCCCTTTCTTTATCTTGAAAGACATACTTCCCCATAGGTTGATAAAAATTGTTTATCTTGAAGACGCTGATGTAGGGTGCTCTACAATCGAAGCTCTATGGGCGCATGAGGTGAAGGAATGGTAACAAGGTTGTGCCCCCTCCTCATAGTTATTCTAATTTGAGTTGTGAATGCTTCACTCTTTGCACGCTTTGGGACCATAGCGCTCGTTATTGACGTGGCATTTATGCATTGGCTTGGACTTATAATCATTATCAACGGGATTTCCAAAAAGATACGTGTTTTAGTGCATCTTCAGTGTGACTGTTATTGGCTTTAGATATCTTATGGTTATTTAATAAATGAGATTGGAGTCTAACCACCCTTCCGTCATCTTTTGGACAAATGTCAAGCATGAATCCAAACAAATCCTTTAGTTTAACTGTTCCATTGGAGAAAACCCAATCTACTCCATATGTTCATGACCATGCAATCTCTGGATTTGGTTTCTTAGGGCCTAATTTTGACTGATATAACAAAACTAAGTTGCCTTTTGGGAAGGCACCTTAACACACACACACACACACAATTGAGTTGTGCGATCTCCACCATAGCTCACATGGTGGGGCTGGATGGTTTTGCACTCGATTGAGGAGCAAAAATGCTTCTGTGATTTTGCCATCCGACCACCTCACAAAGCACTGGCACTCTCTCTCTCTCTCTCTCTCTCTCTCTCTCTCTCTCTCTTTTCTTGCACTGCCTGCAGACAGCAGAAGCCATAGCCAACCTCTAAAGATCCCACTTTGGGCTAAATTTGGGGCTAAGGCAAGGTTCCCACTACTCAAAGGTGTCGCAGAGGGGTCGATCAAAACCCTCAAGTTTTGTACCTGCATCGGCTTCAAGCTCAAAATCCGAGAAGTTTTGTCACTTACTAACATTGTAGAAATTTCAAAAAGTACAAACTTTTTAGGAAATTTACTATATGGAATTACTTGCAACATGCATGACTTTAGAAATAATCAACATGCAATAATCAAGTACGGCAAGGCTTGTCATTTGGAGAAATTGTACATTTGTAATTGGCAACTAAACTAATTTTGCCAAATTATTTTGATTATTTGTTGGCACGATCAATTTCTAGTGTAGTAGTTGCTCTTCTGCTTTCAGTTTTGCATTTTGCAAAGCGATTCTTGGTACAAGGTATTCCTTTTCTTACTACTCACATAACATAATTGTACCATGGATTTAGACATATATATGCATCATAATTTCGATTTGAAAACCTTGCATATGTTTTGCCTCCTATTGCCCCGTAGCTGGCTACTCTCACAGAGGGTGCCCGTACAACAACTAGCCAGAAAGATAGCATAGAACTGCTTGATAGGCAAGAATTTAGAGAAGTACAAATACGCATGCCTATGTTCAAGTCTAATTTTGCATCAATGTGAATAAAATGTGTGATTAACTTGTGCAACTTCATGCAACAATCAGCCAGGGGCCCTATTAATGAGAGTAGTCTTGGGTTTCTTTGGCTCATGTGCCTGGAATAACCACCCCTAGTGTGCAAGATCAAGGCTCCAATTCAGATGTGTTTCCTCTTCTCACTCCAAAAACGGTGGATGATTTGTTGAAAAACACCAAGCCATCAACTTTTTGCTACAGACGGATGCATAAAAGACCCTGCGAAATAGTAGAAAGAACGTACTCCAACCCATAAAACATACTAACTTGCATACCTGGCAAATACTATGGCACATAATAGAAGTCATATGCCAACAGAGATATATAGAGCGCGTGAGAGAGCAGAAGAGCACGTGCAAATGCGCCTCCTAGAACGGAGTGCCACACTTGCACGGCCAGAGAGAAGAGAGGAGGGGAGAGAAGAAACACACAAGCAATGGGTACAATCTCCCCACGTGCAAGAGTGAGCATTTCCCTCTTGCACGTATTTCATTTATAGATTCTTCAATGCTAAAAATTGAATACACATTGGCCGACTGGCATAAATGACCATAGCTCATAATGAGCACTTGAGTAATAAATGTACAAATCCCATATCCATAACATACTCCGGGTTTGAAAAAGCAAATGCCCTCAGTTGCGAGGTACATAAGTGGTGGAGTCGAGTGCGAGGTACAAGACGGTAGGTACATTCCTGCAAAGCACAATGAGTAACTAAAAACCAAAGAGCAACAATGATTAGTAGGAAGCATTTTAAAAGTGGGAAAATGTGGAACACATGTATAGTGTCATGGGACTTGAAAAAAAAAGAAGTAAATGTGCATAATTGCGGAGTGCAACATTGGGCAAAAATGTTGTTCCAAATAGATCACCATCTGTTACCCTTCCACCTTGCCAACCAATTCATCATGTCCGTTCATATCAATCCATACCAGATGTGGTGGGCCAGTTCCACATATAATGTAACCACGGAGAGTCCTGCCTTACCAAGCGTAGACACTCTAGTTTACATGTATCAACAATCATTCCATAACATTATTGCAAAGCGAAGAGCCCTGCCTCACCAAGCGTAGGCACTCTAGGACACATGTATCGACATCCAAAAAAATTTGTAACAATATTGCAAAGCGCAGAGTCCCGCCTCACGAGGCATAGGCACTCTAATACACGTGTCAATAACCATAAGTTTCCGTAACGAGGTGTGGAACGGAGAGTCCTGCCCTATTTAGGCGTAGGAGCTCTAACATGTGTAGAAATTTGTCCATTCTAATTTAGTTCAACCCATAAGACCCTTGCCATGACAATGCACAATGTGTCAACCAGTGTGCTGGGTAATGTGACGAAGCGTTTGTGGTAAAATTTATACCTGGAGGTTCGCTGATGTGAAACCATTGGATATAGCTTTACTGCAATCGTAATTCTCAAAGACAAAGCAACAAAAATGATGGCTCGTCAATTGTAAAACTAATGGAAGCACACACTTATTGTATTAAAATTTTAAAGGTTTATAATGAGAATTGTGTACAATGTAGGGATGGGTGTCAGTAGAGATTAGTGTTGTGTGATAACAATACGAAGGTCAAATAGTAGTTCCAATTAAGAAACTAAGAATGGGCCTGTTGTTTAAACTATTGTCAAAATAAAAATGAAATAAAAAGTCATTCCAACTATATGACCTTATAGTTGTCATGGTTTCCCTTAATCATCGACAAAGGAGTACTAGGAACATTAGCATGGATGTCATACAAAAGCAAATAAATGAAACTATATCAAGTAATATGGAACAAGAATTGCACTACCATTATACCAGATGATGGAACATTAAAGATAAAATAAAGCAATAAATTTTGTTTGAAAATAAATAAAAGACTGAGAGATTTAAACTAGAAGCCTAAAGTCATGATGAAAATCAATATCATCATTGACAATGCGCATCGATGTCCGACACCTGAGAAAATATTGCAGTGGTCGCAGAAGAGCATCCTCAATGCCTGCTGTCTTCAAAAGACCATGGGATCAAACTCAGACAGTCCTTATGGATCTAATACAATGTTTGGATACAAAATAAAATGAAGTAAAAACATTAAAGCTAAAGCCAAAAAACAGATTTAATCACCATCATCATCATGGATGCCCGAGGATGCGATGCAGCGAGCATCGTTGCAGAGAGTATTACAACAGCCATGGAAGAGCTTTGTCAATGTCCACCTCTGTCAGCAGTCCACTTGGGGGGGAGAGGGAGAGAGAAAGAAACCGGGGGGTGTCGATATCGATGGATGAAGAGCTTTGGGAGTTGATTATGTGCATTATCCTCGTCATCATCACCATCTTCATTATCACTAATATCCCTAGCATCGTCCTCAAGGAAAACACTACACTCAACTGCTAGCCGTCTGTGGAAGTCCTGAACCCATGCACTGATGGCCCTTCTTCGCCATTCATGCTGCTCCTCTCCTACTTTGTAGCCGTGCTCACGGACCTCCTTCTATTCTCCCCCCCAGTGCCTTGCAGCCTCCCTTTTTCTTTAGACATGCTTCCTAACATCACCCTTTGACTGCAGGCTTAGCCTCCTCCAGTGTCTGCGCAGGTTATGATTGCATGGCCCAAAATAGTCTGCCATGCACAAGCGACAGGTCGTGCGGGCGCCGTCAAACGACTAGAGGGAAAGAGAGGGAGAGAAAGAGAGAGCGTGTAGGCAAAAATCTGAGAGAGCATGAGAGAGTTCGATGGAGGTTTTGTATAAAAGAGAGGGAAAATAGGGACGGTGTGTGTGGCCAATAGCTGAAGAGCGAGAGAGAGAGTTGATAGTCGATATCAAAGAGATAAAAATGAGAAGTATTGATCAACTGAAAGCAAGAGAAGGGTGTGTGTGTGTGGGTTGGCAAAACAAAACTGCTACAGCCGCAAGGTAGTGGGGGTTGGTTGTTCAAGTGGTCGTATATGGGTGTTCAGGCGGCTTCGGTTGCATGCCAATTGATGAAGTGGAGAGAGAGATATTTACTGCCGCACATAAGTGACGAGGGCTTGCATGGTGAGCAACTAGCTGTCCGAGAGGGAGATCATTTGGTTGGTGGTGGTAGGAAGAAAGAGAGAGTGAGATGATTTTGACTGTAGAGAGGGACCGCTTGTGTGTTTGTGTGGGTTGGAAGACCACATGAGCTCGAGTCGCTCTCGTTAAGTCGGGTAAAAGTGTGTGTGAGAGAGAGAGTTTGGCGGTTCGCCGCAGCATGAGAGAGAGAGAGAGAGAGAGAGAGAGAGAGAGAGAGAGAGAGAGAGAGAGAGAGAGAGAGAGAGAGAGAGAGAGAGAGAGAGAGAGAGAGAGAGAGAGAGAGAGAGAGAGAGAGAGAGAGAGAGAATGTTGGGCGCATGGCAGGCTGCCGTTGTTGGTCCTTGTCAAAAGAGACTATTGCTACTTGTTGGACTGCCGTCGATGCAACATCAACCCCTTGCGTTTGTGGCATCCCCAATAGCCATGATGAACTAGCTCATGGTGGAGTTATGAGTGCACCTTGATAAGCAGGGGTGCTGCACCATGATGAGCTCCTGTGGATGGTGATGAATCGATAACCTCCCCAACCAGCAACTCAATCAAACCTTGTTGTTATTATTTTATTTATTATCAATCTTATTACGATTATCTTGGGGCTGTGTTCCATGGGCAGGAAAAGAAGATGACTATCTGTTCTGGCTCACCCAAAAGCACTAGGTCTTGGGATTAATCCAACAACACTACAATTTCTTCTTCTACTCCTACTATGAGAATATATATCGGTGCCTCCTCAAGTGAAAGGTCTAGATTTCAAGGCTTCACACAGTTCTATGAAGTTCTCTCTCTTCTTCATCATCACTAGAAATTGTTCCTTCACTGATAAAGCTTCTCTTATTCTTCACTCCATGCTAGTTTGTATTAATTTAAACTCCTGATCAAACTAATCTTATGTTAATTGAATCACATAACCATTCTACGCACCTATAAGAATAAAACATTCATGTAATTAAGCATCATCCTAATAAAATAAGTAAAGTAATCAAACTTAGCTAGGGAATTTGATTTGTCACCACGTTCATCGTGAGCATGTTTCTAGCATTTACAAGAGCATTTTTGCAAGCTCTGATACCACTACTACATACGGATACATGGAAGACCCTGCGAAATAGTAGAAACAACATACTCCAACCCATAAAACATACTAATTTGCATACCTGGCAAATATCATGAGCACAAAATAGAAGTTGTACACCAACAGAGAGATATAGAGCACGTGAGAGAGCAGAAGAGCACGTGCATATGCACCTCCTTGAGCGGAGTGCCACATTGCGTCCCTTTAACGCGTCCTTTTTTATCTATCTATCACGTACGGCCAGAGAGAAGAGAGGAGGGGAGAGAATAAACACAAAAGCACTAAGTACAATCTCTCCCCGTGCAAGAGTGAGCATTTCCCTCTCGCACGTAATTCATTTATAGATACTTCAATGCTAAAAAATGAATACACATTGACCGGCCGGCATTAAGGACCATAGCTCCTAATGAGCACGTGAGTAATAAATGTATAGATCTTATATCCATAGCACCTTTTGAGGGGAGGAAAAGGAGCGCAACAAAGATATAGTGAATATATTCATGAGCAAATGGGATGGAAGTCACGATCTTGAATACAGTTAAGGCTCTGCAAACAAGTCTAACACTAGAGGGTAAAGCCTATAGATAATGGATGTTACTCAAGGAGAAGGGAATCATCATGTTGGGGTGGTAAAGCCCAATGTGCCGTGCCTAAGTGCTGGGCGGCAGGAGACTACCGGGAACTAACACTGACCATTCATTATACATAAAATAATAAGGACTCATAACCCTAACACTATTGTGTTCGGAGTCCACCCAAACTTGTGTCTCCTCTCTTCTTCTGTCTTCTCCATTGTTGCACACACACACACTCTCGCACGTGCACTTCAACTGGTATCAGAGCTCAGGGATTGGGAGCACCATTGGAGCTTAGCGGGGAGGCAAGCGGAAAAGTAGAAAAAATTGCAGCACGTTTTTGCAGATCTGTTTTGGCCTACCAAAACGTCTTTATTCAAGATGATTCCCTCCCATCCTGACCGGTTTTTTGTTCTCTTCAACAAAAAGTTTTCTCAAAATCTTCACCAATTTTGAAAAACGTCACTCAGACTGTCTGTAGGTCATGAAGTAGAAGCTGTAAATTTTTACAGATCTATTTGATATGTAAAAACAACTTATTTCATGTCCATTCGTATGACCCCAACTGTTTTCACGTGGTCTACAACTTTGCAGAAGGAAGTTTCTGCAAATTTTGCACAGTTTGAGAGATATTAAGTTCAGACAGCAGGGTGGTCTACCTTCGTCGATTCTTCTGCATACAGGTTTTCGTTGCAGACTCTTTTTGCAATCTCTGTCACATGCATATTTGATGTAAGGTCTTGAGGGTCTGTTAAATCAGACAAACCGCCGTAGCTGTTACAGAAAAGGGTTTCTGTGGTTGATGTAAGATCTTATGCGGTTTATGTATTGTGATGGAAATATGCAAAGCCTATTGTTGAGGGTCGTGGTAAGGTTTTATTGACCTGGGGGATTCTCAAATGTGGAGATCCTTTCGGTGATACAGGTTTTGGAGCAAGCCCTTGACATCCCCATAGTTTCGGCATCAATATAGGATGCATGCTTATGCAGTTCGTGCAGTATTGGTGTGCATCTGCTGACCCGCCATTGTTGGCATTGCTGTCATCTTTACGCGTATGCGTTTGACAGTGTTCAGTTGGTCAGAGACACTCTTCTAGAGTTGGAGACATTGACAGTGACAGTTCTTGAGATTCTATCTTGCCGGTTTAGCTACTTTGATCAGAGTTTCAGTCATTGTACACATATTTGTTTTGGGTTCAAAAGTCAGTTTTGCAGGGGAGACTCTGCCAAAAATTTTCAGGTTTTCTATCATCTTCTTTAGTACAACGGATCTATTACTTTTGTTCCTTGTCGAGTGATGGCTTCATCATTGGAGAACTCTTTGTTCTACATTGAGAAGTTAGATGGCACTAACTTCACATTTTGGAAGGAACAAATTTACAATGTCTTAGTACAGAAGAAGCAGATACGGCTGATAAAGATGAAAGGGATAAAGCCTGAGGATATGGATGATCATGATTGGCAGGGAGTTGGACGAGCTTGCCAGGTATACCATCATGCTGACTTTGTCAAAGAATGTGTACTTCAATGTGAACATGGAAAAGACTAGCTATGAGCTGTGGAAGAAGTTATGTGACCTGTATGAGAAGCAAAGTGCAACATCACAGGTTTATTGGCTGAAAAAGTTATTTGATTTGAAGATGGATGAGGGCACACCCATGTGCAACCATCTCAATGTGTTCAACACAATTTTCAGTCAGCTTTCTGTGCAGGGAGTCAATTTTGACAATTCGGTCAAATCAATGTTCTTGCTAGTTACGTTGCCAGAAAGTCGCGATACTTTTTGCACAGCCATAAGTAACTCAGCCCCTCCTGATGGTTTAACATGTGCTGATGTTGAGGGCAGTTTGCTTACTGAAGAGGTTAGTAGGAAGAATCTTGATACTTCTTGTGGTACTAGCAATGCTCTTGTTTTTTGTGGTCGATCACAAGAAAAGGGCAAGCAAAATTAGAGAGGAAAATCTCATAGCAAATCACGTGGCCAAAAAGACATTGAGTGCTATCATTGTCACAAAAGGGGTCATATGAAGAAAGACTGTCAAAAGTGGAAACAAGAGAAAGGTAAAGACAAGAAGTCGGAAGAAGGCAAGACTAAGGAAAATAGTATAAAGATTGAAGAGATCAACAATGTTTTTGTTGAAGATTTATATGAAGACATTTATCTCACATCTGCCATGGATTCAGCATTTTTGGTTTCCACTGATGATTATGCTTTACAGGATTGGGTTATTGAATCAAGTACATCGTTTCATGTGACTCCTCACAGAGAGTGGTTCAGTACATATGATGCAGCCCGTAAGGGTCATGTTCATCTTGGCAATAATTTTGCTTGCGACATTGTTGGTGTATGCTCAAGAATGTGAGACATGTTCCGAAGCTTACCAAAAGCTTCATTAGTACAGGACAATTGGATGACGGAGGATATTACTTCACATTTGGTGATAGTTCGTGGAAGATCACCAAAGGTTCTTTAGTGGTAGCATATGGTTCAAAGTCTGGGACTTTGTACATGCTACATGTATCCAATGTTAAAAACCATGTAATTTGTGTAACCGAGCAGCCAAGTGTTTCTTTGTGGCATCGCCGGTTAGGACATATGTCTCAAAAGGGAATGAAAATCTTGTCTTCGGTTTGGTTATGTGCCTGGCTTCAATTTTCTCAGACTTTTCAATTTGTGAGCATTGTCTTTATGGTGAACAAACACAGTCACCACACAAAAGGGGAAGCACTCAAAAAAGTGAGCCATTAGAGTTAGTGCATAGTGATGTGTGTGGACCTATGCCCAACGTATCCATGGGAGGTTCATTGTACTTTGTTACATTCATTGATGACTTCTTAAGGAAAGTGTGGGTATGTCCTCTCAGGAAGAAGGATCAAAATTTCAGAATTTTGTGGCATTAGTGGAGAATCTGTCTGGCAAGAAAGTCAAGTGCTTAAGGTCAGACAATGGTGGTGAGTATGTCACTAAAGCTTTTCAAATTTTTTTTCAAAGGCATCAAAAGAGAGTTGACTGCTCCATATAACCCTCCACAAAATGGTGTTGCTGAGAGGATGAACCGTACCATACAAGAGAAGTTACGTAGCATGTTGTCTAATGCAGAGTTGCCTACTGGATTTTGGGCGGAAGCATTAGCAACTGCTGTCCATCTTATTAATAGATCTCCTAACAAGGCTTTAGATGAGAAGTTACCTGAAGAGCTTTGCTCTGGGAAGCCACCTTATTACAAGCATCTTAGAGTCTTTGGCTGTGCCATGTTCCAAAGAAGTTTCGAAGCAAGTTGGCTCCTAAGTCAAAGAAATGTATATTTCTTGGTTATGGCAATCCTTGCAAGATGGGATTTTGATTATGGGATCCTAAAGCTAAAAAGATAGCTCGCAGCAATGACGTATACTTCAATGAAGAAAAGATCATAAGAAGCCCGTGCATACAGTGGAGGTCAGGAGAGTTATTTTCCAAGAAGATGGAGTTGTCCACAATAGGGCTGAAGTACCTAATGTCAGACAACAAGTACAGAATCCTCCTGTAGTACAAGATGTTGTTGAGGGACAACCAGCTCAAGCAGTTATTAGTAGGTCTACAAGAGTTTCAAGGCCTCTTGATAGATTTACTCCCTCATTGGACTACATTATGTTAACAGATTGCGGAGAGCCTTCCTGTTATAAGGAAGTCATGTCAATGGATAACAAGGCGAAGTGGGAGAAAGCTATGCAATCAAAAATAGACTCGTTGCATAAGAATCAAACTTGGAACTTGGTTCGGTTCCCTAAAGGTAAAAAGGCATTGTATTGTATGTATATATACATTGTCAGCCCAGCTTAAAGGCACATTGTCCTTTAAGTGGGAGGTTGTTGGGGTGGTAAAGCCCAATGTGCCGCGCCTGAGTGTTGGGCGATCGAAGACTACCGAGAACTAACACTGACCATTCATTCTACATAAAAGAATAAGGATTCATAACCCTAACACTATTGTGTTTGGATTCCACCCTAACCTGTGTCTCCTCTCTTCTTCTCTCTTCTCCATTGCTGCACACACACACACACACACTCTCGCACGCACACTTCACATCCCACATACATGGGGGACCTTTGAGGATGTGTTTAGAAAAGAATTCTACCCACCACTGAAATGGACAAAAATTGGATTGCATGGGACAAGTGCTCTATGCATTAGCATAAGACATTGCTCGAGTACATCTCACACTATCACGATGTGATCCTCAAGCTAGAGGGTTTGGATGCCATCCACTAGCTGTGTGGGTTAACAACTAGAGCTTAAGAAGCACGTTAAACCCTAGGATCCCAAGAATCTTGAGGAAGCTATAGTGCAGGCTCATATCCATATGATGATCCTAATGAAAAAGTATTGCATAGCACACCCATGCTCGACACCTCAAATGCAAACGCACATGCATCACATTGTCATAAAAAGAGAAAATTTATTGTATCTACATCTGAGGCACACAAAACACCAAGGGGCCTAGAGGCCATCTATCTAGCCATCTCGCCAAGCCTTGCTTCAATTTCTTCTCTGTGGTTGTAAAGACCCCCCCCCCCCCCCCCCCCCCCCCCCCCCCCCCCACCCCCCACCCACACACACACGAAATTAAGCTCTAATAGTACTGTAAGGCATAGGGTAGTGAAGCTTGCTCTTCACCCAGCCACATGTCATTATATAGGCAACCCTCGAGCTAGTTGCACACTCACCCATGGCCATACACTTTGTCCATATCAAGACTGTTTTGGCCTATTTATTATTTCCAAGATGAGGGTTTTATGTTTGGTTGTTGTATTTGACAAAGCACGAACTTACCTAGCCTCACCATATATATGGCCTAGGGGGCTCTTTGTACTTTTTCTTATATCATTCTCAGAGTTTTCCATCTACAGTTATTGGGCTTGCTAGCTTTTCATCTATCTATCTCTCTTGTCTCTTGTGTGCCATTTTCTTTTTCTTTAACTGCATATTCTGACACTCTAAATAAGCTCATGATCATAACCTATAGCTATTGTATGTTGTATTAAACCCAACACCCATGACTTGTCTACTTGCTATTGTCTACCAAAATTTTGAGGCTAATGCGTGAAAGATCTATCCCACTTTATGGCCTATGCATAATTTGAGCTCCATCCAATATCATCTCCCACCTACTTGCCTATATAATAGGCACCAGCTTTTGTACATATATGCAATATAAGAAGTTTCTCTAACTAGGGATGGCACTTTGTTTCTTCAATAGACAGGGGCACAAAGGGCTTGCAAAATACCAAAAATAACATGTTACAAGCCATAAAACAATAGATATGCATACTTGATGGACTGCACATACGTATAATCAAGAATGGTGCACGATCTGAGAGATATAAAGAAAGAAAGGGGCAAAGAAGAGCATATGTCGTATCTTGATGGGTTAGGATATCATTGGTCATAATCATTCTTCACTAATCAATTCTCATAAATGTCAATTCCAATTCCATAAACAATGTCAACAACCAATCATCATAAACCAAATCCAAATCCAAAAGCACTTTCATTATATACCCGGGTTAACAAAATCATATTAGGGTCAATGGTGGCTAGCCATTGTAGCATGATTCTGTAATGAGTGTTTCCTAAATTGGCAAATTGACACCAATCAATTGTACTTCCTAAATTGATGAGTATGTACTTGTGCTCCCTAAATCGACGAATGTGCACTTATTATTCTTTAAACTAGTGAATCTGTTGTTTGCTGGTATGCTACTTAGATCGACGAATCTGCACTCATGCTGCTTGAATCGACAAACATGTACAGTTAATCGGTGTTACCTAAATTGTGGATCTACACCAAGATGAGCATATACACTGCTTAAATCGGCAAATCTATGTGCATGTGACCAATAAATCAGGCAAGGCATACATGACAAAATATTTACTACCTGCTTGTCAATAAAGTAGAGTATGTTTAAGTAGCAAAGTGCTTACAAACTGTTGTCCACTATCCCAAAGCACGAGAGCTTATGTGAGGAGCTGTAAAACTGAATGACAAAACATCTCAATAGAAATTTCATTCAGCGCAAGTACATGCCACGATGATAGAATCGGTTGATTTCACAAGTTATACAATAATGCAACTAAGTAAAAGAGCCATGTCTTCTAAAACAATGTTCGGCAATATTCTATGTTGTAGCAATATTGTTTAATTGTAGCTTGTTAGATATATTTGCAAAGAAAATAGCTTACAAAAGAAATAAACTAAATGATAGAGAAGATTAAATTGGGAGTTTTTTGTATACAAAGAAAGGTTGTAAGAGGTGGCCTATAAATTCATAGTGGGATGATAGAAAAAAGTGTTAGGATAGTATCATGTCCATGTGCTAGTGACTTTAAAAGAGTCAGTAAACAATGAGTATCTGCAAATCCATAAATATTTAGAGCTAGATTGGTAATTGGTTAAAAAACATACCTTGATTTTCACAGAGGAGATAGTGAATGACCCGTTTAAGGAGGGATTTGTGATTGTGTGTGGTTATGTTATGCTTTTGGAACAAGGAGAACAAGAGGTTAGTCTACTAGGAGAAGTAAGAGACAATTTAAAATTACTTTTAGGAGCAATTAAATAGACAACACTAGAGGGATTTAAGGAGAAAACTAAAAAAAAGTAGCCAAAACTTAATACAACTTATTGTGAGAGAAAGAAATGAGTACACATTTGCGAATGTCTTCACTATGCAAAAGATGTTCTACATGAGAGTTGCACATATCTACTTTCCCCCTCTCCATATTATAATTCTTGAGTACTGTAGTTATATATTTAGTTTGTGACAAAAACAATAATTTCTTACTCTTGTCCCCTACAATACGCACGTCGAGGATATTATTGGTTTCTCCCAAATCTTTTGTATCAATATTATCATAGAGATTTGAATTTAAAACATCTACATCATGGCAAAGTTCTTCCTAGCTATATCATCCACATAAAGGTCAAACTCAATAAGTTAGGCATCCACAACATTTTTACTTGGTAAGCCAAAGTCTCTCTCTTTCGTATCTCGATGCTGAAGCAACCACGTGGCAAAAAACCCCCGCTAAAAACACTGGCGTCAGAAGCTACTGACACTCCCGTCAAAACCCCCTTGCGCTAATTATAAAAGCACCCTGTGCTACTTCTTTGCACTGTGCGCTTAATCTTCTCCAGAAGCAGGTTCAAAGAACGAGGTCCGTGCACTTTGACGCTTTTTTTATGCAGGTGGCAATGATCAGAGCGGAGTTTTTTGTGCAGATTGCAGTTTGGAGTGGAGCTTTTTATGCAGGTTTGTCTCTGACAAGCGCGCGCGCACACACACACACACACACACACACACACACACACACACACACACACACACAGAGAGAGAGAGAGAGAGAGAGAGAGAGAGAGAGAGAGAGAGAGAGAGAGAGAGAGAGAGAGAGAGAGCATGACCTCACGCTGTGTATGGCCGTTGATTTTACTACAGTATTTAGATATTTAACAACTATAGTATTTAGATATTTAGAAACAACAATATACTGCAGCATTGCTCTTTAGCAACTGCATACGAAGCAGGAAATGCCGGTGGTGTGGATTTGAACACACAACACTTACTGCTTTGGAGCTCTCTTCTTGCCAATAACCACAATTAGGTGGCGGATCCTATAAGTAAAGGTCCATGTATGTAGAGCTATCAAATCAAGTTCATATGGTTGTAGATGGCAGACATCAGTTTGGTAGCCAGAAACTCCATATAGCAGCTATAGTATTCCGATAAAGCCGAGTGCAATTATCACCAATGGCGACTTAACATTACATAGCGCAGGGCATACAACTATTAATATATTGTCTGAGTGCGAAACCAATTTTAGCGTCAACATGATTGTACAAAGTTTATCTACTGTTGATTCAAGAAACTATTTTATTTAGCTATACACTCAAAACATCATATATGTTGGGTACCTACTACCAAGCGCCCTCTTGTGCAAATACATTCCCCATGATGTTGCATCTTATCTCGGTTTTCTTGTAGAGATGAGTCAGCTTTGTTTGGATCTCTTATTGGCTTAGCATATAAGGGCCGCACGAGGCATAGTTTTTCATAATGGATAATTATGCTGACTAGGGAAATTCATATTAATAAATTTATTTGATGAACATTTGTGTGGCCATGCGAGAGATATCAATACTCGTAGCACTGCCAGCTGGAGGTTGGAGGGAAGCTTTATGGTTGCACTCAGATGGAAGCTAAGCTTCGCATGACCGTGGAGGCCTAAGATCCATTACATCAACAAAAATCGAGGAGGGTTGTCTGGACAGAGGGGTTGGATGGTGTGTTGTGGATTTGAAGGGCCGCTAGCGCTTGAGAAGAAGAGTTGGCCACATGGGATGGTGGCGGCGACAGTCCAATAGGTTGTACGCAGAAAAGGGCTAGATTTTTGCAGGCTGCCACCACCTCATTGCATCATTAACAGAACTACTAGTACCTCTTTCGTAGGCACTGGCTTCTGCATCTTTTGGAGGGATTGCACTTTGACATCCTTCAAGTTGCATCTTTTGACTAGAAATATTAGTTTCTAATGGATGGCTGTTACATCCCCTCCACGCAAAAAGTGGTTATTGAAGGCCCAACATCGATGGATCTTTAGAGTTGTTTTTAGCTCATTACTGCTCAAGGCACGGGACTCATGGAAGTTCAGAAGCGGATGCTCAATGTAGAAAACAAATCTATTGCTCTTGAAAGTGAGATTGATGTCAAAGGCATCAATAGATCTTTTACAGTTGTTGGTCACGAGCTTGAGTATACCATCTCTATGGCCACAAAAACACACTCATTACACCCTCATCTTTGAGCGGTGTTGAAGAGAATTGCTATTTGATTGAGACCCTGATTGAAACCCCTTGGAAATAACATATGTCAAGTAGACTGACAAATTCAACATCATGTTGCATTGAACCGCAGATTGATGTGTTGAGAAGTATAACATGGGATATTTACAAGTTCTAGTTGGTCATAGCTTTCCACTATGCCTAGTAGGCAACTGAATGCAAGGTAGTATGGGCTTCATAACTGCTAGATATAACAACATCCCCACCACTTTTTGGCTCTATTTTGAAGATGAATGATATCGAGCGGAACACCACCCGTACTAATGCTAGTGAGCGTCACGTAATAGTAGTTTGCCAACTACATGTTTGGATTATTGATGAGTGGACCAAATATGGTGCCTTTTGCTATGGGGACACCGACCTCAAGATGCTTATTATCATGTGGAGTTAGGAAGCACAATACATAAGGCATGTTAGTCAGCAAGGAGGCAAGAAGACATAATTGATGACTGAAGCAACACAAACACACACACACACACACACACACACACACACACACACAGAGAGAGAGAGAGAGAGAGAGAGAGAGAGAGAGAGAGAGAGAGAGAGAGAGAGAGAGAAGGTAATACTAATTAGAGGATGTAGAACATAAATTTACATCTGCGTGTTCTGTGTATGGCAGGGAGGTCATATATTCACAACACTACATGTTCCAATTGCACGAGTGTGCTCGACAACACTGCAAGGTCCGTTATCTGCATCCAATTTTCCATGCGCATGTGTTTGCTTGGCACAACACATAAACACTACGGGGCAGGGCACAACTTTCGTTTCTTATAAATTTATGGAGAGACCACAGTGCCAGCTCTCCACCATAGTTTTGTATGGCACCTTTGTATGGCGTACACTATATACTTTGCACTTTCAATCTGTGGCATTTTGTTGCAAGAAGATATGTTTAACTATTCACATTGCTTTTTTGTAGCTTCACTCAAATATCGGCATGTACGTACTAGATTGGAAAATCGAAAAGCAACAGTACAACATTGCAGGTCAATAAAGCACCTCATTTATTGTTGCAGTTTATTCATGCTTTATCTATTTATTTGTTTTAGAATTTTTTGCATTACTTCCTTTGCTTTGGATTCTTTAGATCTCGTTTTTATATTCATACACTCAATCGATCAACATTTGTACATGTTAATTACACATGCAACTCTTTGCATACGGTTGCTAGCCAATGCATGTGATGTATTACGGTAGTGAATGCATGTGGTGTATCACAATAGTGAATTCACCTTGTGCGTCCTCGTTTCTCCCATACTAGGTGCTAATATGAAGTTCTCAAGACCTAAAAGATTATAGTCCAATACGCTAGGGAGCAAACTGTAGCTAGCTTGAAACTAGCTTATCGTCCATATATTGCTAGGTCATGGTATACCTCACATATATAGCAATAAACAAGGTTGATAGACACATGAAATGTACACTCCTGCTACCCTCACTTCTGTATTATTATTAGGCGCTTTTTGCCATTGGAGCAACAACAACAAGACTTAGTAGCAGCATTGAATCTATAGTCCATTACCATTTCAAGACACCAACCGCAAATCAATAGTATCCCCTCTCTATTTATGAGACCGATGAACAATATTTGGACATAAAAGAGGCAGATTTTATAATTATAGACGAGCTACCAACCATTCGATGAAAAATTTATTTTTGAATTAATTTTTTTTTTGCAAGAATTTACATGTAGCACGTATACTAGAAAAAACATCCATTAGTAGACATAGTAGTACAACCTCACTTGGATATAATTTCAATTGTAACCATCCCTATTATCTCTAATAATTGATACGCTTAACTTTGTCTCCTCCCATAAACATTATAGAATTTTGCAAATGTATATCCCTTTCACGTAGTGCCGCCCTTGCCAAATTAGTCATGCCCTTGTTCCCTTTAGTGCTAGATGCTAAATGTCAATTTCCATATGTCCTCTTATATTCTATAGATGCTGTATAGCAAGGCCCACCAAGCAAGACTAGTTAGGGACAATTGTTCTCATTGCTCCTATAACCCTGAGATTGCATGAAACCATCAAACTTGTAATGCAATTCGCTTGGTTCTTGCTTCCAACCATAAATACTCTTCTTAAGATTACATCAAAAATGTTATTTGCCTTTCTCTCCAAAACATCCTGGCTATTGCATATAGGAAATCACCGTGCCGGAACTCTCCCCCTTGCAAACCAACACAAACACACCAAAGAGTGGTCTTTTTGACAACAAGAGAAAAGACCTCATTAACATCAACACTCTTTCTTTGTTGAAACCTTTGGCAGCCAATCTAGCCTTCTACTCCTTCTTCCCCATTTTTTGGGTGTGATCTTCAGCTTGTAGATCCATTATATGGCAAAATTTATAGCTATCTAGCATTGGCACCAAGTCCCATGTACAATCCTTTTGTAAGAATCTATTTGAACTTGCATAGCCAACTTCCACTTAAGCTTGTCATCCCATAATATAGAATCATCATAACACCGCCATCTTTTTGCATGACATAATGAAAGCACAAAATAATATCTTAAGAGGATGTGAAAACCTTGCAGACCTTCGCAAAAGGCGATGTAAGTTGTTTTGAGAGGAGTATTTTTAGGAGATTTTTAGCTAGTACCTCTTGACCTTCTTGTCCAACATTAGTGGGGTTTGCGACCTATTGTATAAAATCTCATCTTCTTGTATCATCACTCTATGTGTCTCAACAAAAGAAATAGGCTTGTTATGCATCATTCCTTCCTTGAAAAGAACAACATTAATTTGTACAATCTTTCTTGATTTTTGGATCCTAGACGGTATCCCATTTCATCGGGCTCAAGAAAAATGCACTTTCTCAAATTAGAGTACAATGCACTTTTTAGGTATGTGACAACCATTCAAATTCAAAGATTTGTAAATGTTTATAAGAAGGTGGCTTTCTATACCAAAGCTCTTCAAGAACCTTCTCATTTATAGTCGTATTTAGTGATCAATTTAATGAGATAATTTACAATAATGTCTGCTTCTACCCAAAATGTATAAGGCAATTGAGCATTAGACCATGTACTACGCACTTTTTCTTGTAAAGTTCAATTCATTCTCTTTGCTACAACATTTTGCTGAAAATTTTAATGAGAAAGCAACTAAATTCTAATATCCCTCACACTAGTTTTAAGAGACTTTAGAGACATAACCACACGATTGTCAATGCGCAAACACTGGATCTTTTCCCCACATTGATTCTCAGAACTAAAGCACCTCATGTTTTTTTTTTGAGAGGATACAACCACACCTTCTGTGGGTAATCATCAATAAATATAGAAAATCTCCTCTAGGTGATAATATAAACATAGCTCACAAACATCACAATGAACAAACTTTGATTTTTCATTTTTTGGTTTCACTACTCTTGTGGAGACTGTGTTTTCTTGCCAAAGAATCATTATCACAAACATAAAAATCTAAAAGTTTGGACATTAGAAGTAGACATTATTTTCATTCCCTTTTCACTCATGTGACCCAATCAACAATGCCATAAAGAGGCACTTGGTTGCTTTGTCATAGAAATTATATGGCTTGTTACATTGTGCATAAAGTATAGAAAGTGTTCAAGGGTTCGAACCATGAGTTACGACTATAGAGCCCTTAGTAACCTTCCAAGAGTTATCACCAAAAGTGGTTTGGTAGTCACAATCACCAATTTATCCAGTGATAATCAAAATCTTTGTTATTGAGAACATGTTAATGGGTGGGCATGTCCTATGCCTAGCCTAGGTTGTTAGTGTGCAACATCTCCTAGTTGTAGAAGCCTATGTGGCAAATAAGTGCATGTATGGCACTATGTGGTATAGATGCCATTGTGGCATTCTATCTAGAATGGTATCCTAGATATTATGTGCACCTTACCGGTGATGTCATCCTATATGTAAGCTCTCAAGTATGGCTATGTGTAAGCCATTTAGGAAAGATGTCAATCAGATATCTACCTTATGATAATGAATATCTTGCATTTTGCAAGTTGATTCTAGATATTATGTGCACATTACCAATCATGCCATCCTATATGTAAGCTCTCTAGTATGGCTATGTGTAAGCCAAATAGGAGAGACGTCAGTCAGATATCTACTCCAGCTCTATATAAATAAAGCCAATGATGTACATACCTTATGATAATGTATATCTTGCATTTTGCAAGCTGATTCTACTTTATTGGAATCTGTGCTCTCTCTCTCTCTCTCTCTCTCTAACTGTGTAAGCTATGGATCCCATCCCCTTTAAACCTTCTTGAACAGACACACACACACGCACAGAGTTCCCAACACATGTTAACATTCTTAAGCATGAACGGCATGTCATTCCAAAATGTCAGACTCACATGCACATAGCCCACTATGTGTGGTACATATAACCATTGCCATTTTTTGATTTAGTATATGTAAAAACCACTCTCTATGTGGCGTACCATAAAAAGAAGCACTTGAATTAATGATCCAATCACTATTTGAAGAGTCCATAGTCACAACAAGTGCAATATCTAGTGCAAAAGTGTTAAGATTTGGGCAATGCTTGGTAGATAAATAATAAAAGCAGTATGCGAAAATGCATAAAATACGGTATAACTAATAGTGCCAACAAGCACCTAACCCACCAAATTTTTCCTATGACGAGCTTCAATAAGGGGATCCCCAATGACCTAATCCACCTCACATTGGGTAACCAGACCCCTAGTGCTTGCCTTTAAGAGACTTCCCCACTACACTATGACATGTTATGCAGACTCAACTAAGGACTGCTAAGAAATGTCACATGATTGTACATAGAAGGATAAGCCCAAAATCAATTTTGAATTGAAAATCCAAGATGTATACTCATGGTACTTATTCACAAGACAAAATAACCAATCAAATCCATCACACATAGTATCAACTAAATACTAGATACTACAACATCAATGCATGTCACATCTACGGAGAAAATGCACCTCAATGCACACAAGATTTGAGTATGCTATCACAACAAATAATCGTGCAATAAAATTATATCAAACGATGTTTCAAATGGTGCATAACATATCTTGTACACCTCATCAACTTTATCATACAACAAGATGCTAAAGAGCATCAAAGTCACAAAACCTAGCCATATTCGCCCATTAGCACAATGGCCTTTACTTTATATCAATTATGTCATTGAACAAAGATACATTTTTCTCTTATCAATTCTTTGTACTCCTTAGGGACCTAGGGTACTCTCTCTTGTACTCCTTAGGGACCTAGGGTACTCTCTCTTGTATATAAAATACTCATTTCTTAAGTTATCTATTGTGAAAAACGTGGTTCACATAGCAACCAATGTCAGAGTACGATGGTAGCCTACAAGAGAAGAATCAAAGAGCAAGGGAAAAATAATTGACATATTTGTATTGATCTAGTAAAATGTTAGCTTCCTAATATCTTTTCCACACTTTCAACACAACTTTAATTCATTAGATCAAAATAAAGTCAACAAAAAAATTTGATTGAATAATCTCAACATATAAAGAGAACAACATAAACAAGAATGAAAACACATGAGACCGTATTGGGAACCAACCATCCCCCTCAATCAATATGATTGAATATTTGCCTTCCGGTTTTTTATTTATCTCATGGAGCATGACTTATAATAAGATAAATATATGAAAGATAAGAGAGCACAAGCTACATAATCAAGAGAGTGTATGCCATGATTAAGAGAGAAAATTAGCATAAAAGAGGAAAAAATTGTATCTTCTATAGCTTGGCTCTAATGGAGATTCTATGGCTCTGCTAGCTTTTGCATGGAGGGTAAAACTACAGGTCACCTAATTAGGATACTCCTAGAGCACTTACCTTCCACATGCAGGCTCAAGAAGATAATTCCTACTAAAAGTATGATGCGCGCGAGGATAGGATTTTGGGATTATCTTTCTCTCTTTATCACTTGCATGCATGCATCCAAAATAAAAGTGGTTGCTTTTCACTTAAACTTTCATAATAGTAGGTAAAGAGAAGTTCTATTTACATTGATTCTTTTTTTAGAATAAAACATAAGCAAAATTGATAAAATATTTAAAAGTAATAAAAATGATAATAGCACTCTTTGATAGGGAAGCAATTGCCCTCAATTGAGAAAAATAGAGAAATCTAAAAATCTTCAAACTTTATGTGGAGATGAGGTAGATCTATACATGATATATGTTGAATCAAATAAAGTACTCAGAGGGAACTTCCCACTGCTCATCATAATATCCTAAAAAGAGGCAACCAAAAAGATAAGTGCAATCCACATATCAAAATATCTACAAAATTGGCAGAGATCTTTGTTAGTGGGTCCTCCAATAAAGACAAGAAGAGCCTGAAAACAATGAAAAGCAATCATCTTCTACAATGTTCAAACGACAAAACCTTAGTCAAGTATTGCTCTAAATGATGCATTGAATAGCTGTAGATGTCAAAGGGAAAACCTTAGGTATCAAATACCACATACTTATAACAATCAAAGGGCAAACCTCAGTATCAAATTATCTCTAAATGGAATGACATAGGGAGAACCTTAAGTATGAAATACCACAATCATCAGTCAAAGGGCAAAGCCAAAGGGCGAACCTCATAAAGAATAAAAACTTTCAACTTTTGAGGGTTTAACTTCCTGGATACTAGGATGAGAACAAAAAAAACTCTCTAGCATTCACTTGGTGCTTTCAAGTCCATGATTCTTATACTTGAGCAAATACTTGCAATGCAACAAACCACTGTGTTTTAGAGTGTCTCGATGGTCTTAGGTACAACAATTTTAGAATGATCTTCTAAAAGTGGTGGATCATCAATGATTGGGAGTGATGGTAGAGAATGTTTGAAAGGCCAAAGAAGACTTCTATGAAATGTGTTTTTTAAATTTCCAAGGCTCGCAAGAGCTAATTAAAAGGAATTGGCATCGATACAATTAGTGATTTTAAAGGGATCATCATACCGTGGTGCTAGCTTGACAAAAAAATTGGTCTCTACGCTCTTAATACGTTTCTTTTCCTACGAAGCATCACAAAATCTCCTTCTTTGAATTCCATGGGTTGTCTCTTTGGGACGTTGTTGAGAAATTTCATCAGCAATATCGTACATCATGAGAAATACAAGACAAAGGACTAGGCAATGAGTATCCATATATAATTTTGAATGGTGATTTTTTGATGGATGAATGAGGAGTGTCATTGTATGAAAATTGAAGCAACTGGATATATGTGTTCCAAGTTCCTGGTCTCTCATGAGCTTAAAAGATCTAGAATGGTGCTATTGGTCGCTTCTATTTGTCCATTAGATTCTAAATGAAATGAACAACTGAAGTCTATTTGAGAGCTCAAAGTTGTGAAAAGTGTCACCCAAAAATCATTGCAAAAACTTCTATCTCAATCAGGTATACTAGATTTAGGCATTCCATGCAAAACAAAAATATTTCTAAGAAACAATAGAGCCGTTTGCTTAGCTGAGAGGGTCTTTTTACAAAGTAGAAAGTAAGATTGTTTGTTAAACTTATCTATGATGGTCCAAAATCATATCATTTTATGCATGAGTGATTGAAAATCCATAGAAATGTGTCGCCAAGGAGAGTCAAGAATAAGTAAAGGCATCAACAAACCATATTGCTTACCATGATAATGCTTGATTCATTGACAAACAAAAACATTGTGCAACATATGTAACAACATCTTTTCAAAGGTAGGAACGACAAAATTGAGATTCTTCTATGTGAATAGTTTTGGCAATCCCACGGTGGCCTATACACTACAAGAGGTACTTAATATTAGCGACGCTCGCAATGCGACGCTCAAATGTGAAAAACATGGCGTTGCTATAGGCGTCGCTATGAGCATCTCTAAGTTACAAGTAACTTAGCGACGCCTATAGAGATGGCATCAGGGGTAAACAAAATAACCGAGAGCGTCCAAAAACTCAGATCTGAGTTTTCGACCTGTGTTCAAGCAAGCAAGGTAACGTGTGCTCTCCCTCTCTCTCTCTCTTTCTTCTCCACACACACACACACACACACACACACACACACACACACACACACACACACACACACACACACACACACACACACACACGCACACGAGGAGAGGAAGGAGATCCAGGTATGCTCCTTCCCTCTCCTCACTCTCATGTTCCCTTCCCCTCTTTCTCTCTCCCTCTCTCTCTCTCTCTCTCACACACACACACACATTGTGTTTTTGAGAGAGAGAGAGAGAGAGAGAGAGAGAGAGAGAGAGAGAGCACATGCATAAACAAAAAACGCACACACACATGCATAAACAAAGAATGCACACACACATTGAGAGAGGAAAAGAAAGAGAGAGCATGCATAAACCAAAAACTCACACATACATGCATAAACAAAGAATGCACACACACATTGAGAGAGGAAGAGAGAGAGAGAGAGAGAGAGAGAGAGAGAAGAAGAAGAAGAAGAAGAAGAAGAGAGTCTTAACATCGTAGGAAACTATCCCAAGAGACCTTAAAGATCTAGACGACGGGAGTTGAACTCAAGACCTGTTATTCATGAGGGAAATGGCATAACCAATCTATCACACTTGGGTGATAGAAATACCATTTTTCTACTTTTATTGGCGTGCACACACACCCACACACACACACACACACACACACACACACACACACACACACACACACCCGAGAAGAAGAGAGTTTAATTTAACGTCGTAGAAAACTAATTCAAGAGACCTAAAGATCTAGCCGACGAGGAGTTGATCTCAAGACCTGTTATTCAAGAGGGAAATGGCATAATTAACCAATCTACCACACTTGGGTGATAGAAAGGTTATACCACACGAGAAGAAGAGAGTTTGAACGTCATAGAAAACTATCCCAAAAGATGTTAAAGATTAGGTTAGATGTAGACTTATGTTAAATTAGATTTACGTTTATTTAAGTTAAATTAGATTAGATTTATGTTTGTTTTTAGTTAGATTTACGTTTGATTAGATTTAGGTTTATTTACGTTAGATTTAGATTTACGTTATATTAGATTAGATTTAGGTTTATTTGCGTTAGATTTAGATTTACCTTATATTAGATTAGATTTAGGTTTATTTACGTTATTTACCTGTTATTGAAGAGGCAAATGGCATAACCAATCTACCACACTTGGGTGATAGAAAGGTTATACCATTTTCCTTTTTCTATCGTTTAAGATAAGCTTAGATTTAGATTTATGTTAGATTAGATTTATGTTTATTTAAGTTAAATTATATTAGATTTATGTTTATTTTGAGTACACCGAAGGATTATACTGTCTACGCGTTTGAGAGTGGCCGGTGTCTCGGCCATTGCGTCATAGATGCTTAGGAGTGACTCGAACACTGCGTCAGGGTCACCTAGAGGCTTGGATGATGAGCATAAATCGGACAGGGTTGCTATAGTTCACACATGCCAAAGTGATACGCCTACCTCATCAATTGTATGTCCGATGAGACCATTATGATCCCTAAGGGGAAGCAAGTGATGGGCCGCATACAACAGTTGTGTAAATAGGTTTTTTGACACACTGTAGTCTGTCATGGTCTCTTGGAGGGATCATGATAAAGCCTCTAAGGATTATCTTATTGCGATGCTACATTGGGGATAATCCCGTCTTGATGCAAACTCTTGCTGCATCACTTTGCTTCCACCACCTGTCTGGATTGGTCGTCCTCTCCTCCCTGATACCAGAGACGATGCTTGGATGAGGAGATGCATGCGCGACTACATGAGGAGAGGAGTGGAGGGGTATCAGGGAGGAGAGGACGACCAATCCAGATAGGCGGCGGCAGCAAAGTGACGCAGCAAGAGTTTGCATCAAGAAGGGATTATCCCATCACCTGGGGAGTGGCGGCGGCTGGCCAGCTTCGAGGAGGATTTTGTCCCATCACCTGCGTCATGGATCGACGGGGTGGAGAGGTGAGAGTATTAAACTCTTGCATTGAAGTATTTGTATATGTGAGGCCCATTCACATCTACACAGCTAGTAGTCCCATTGGTATGTCTTTTATCCTTCAATGGAGCGAATCACCACATGTTCAATTAGGTTAGATTTAAGATAAGATTTTGGATTGAGTTTTTATATTAGAGTCTACCTTTGAGATTACGGTAAAAAAATTAGAGTTAGACGAATGGTGAAAACATCTACCGTGAAAAGATGTTAAGATGCTATGAAATGCTACAGCTAGAGAAGAGGCAAAGGGGTTTTGTCAACTACATGCACTGTCATGTAGACGTGGGTGTGTAGATTTCTTGTACCCACAAATACAGGCATTGACCAATAAAGACGAGATTATAACCCGGTGGTTCTGATCTCTGTGCACCTCTAGACCGAGGTGTGCGGGGATTGGACATGACTAGAGAATGTGAGGTAGTTTACAGTGTGAACAAAGAGAGAGAGAGAGAGAGAGAGAGAGAGAGAGAGAGAGAGAGAGAGAGAGAGAGAGAGAGAGAGAGAGAGAGAGAGAGAGAGAGAGAGAGATAAAAGACGAAGAATGCCAATAGAAGATTAAATTTTTTGTCCAGGTTATAAGATTCTTACCTTCATTATGAGTAGTGACGAGGATGTGGGGCCGTCCAACCGAAACACCTATCTCTCAACGAGGATCTTACGTCCTTGTAATCATTGCAAGCATGCTGTGAGACGGACAAGACGCGTTTCTTTGCATCACGTTCGCGAATTTGGCTAGTTCAATCCATCTATTATAGATCGAGTTGTTGCCAATTATAACTCCTCGGACTCTGACGCTGGCCAACAAGCAGCAATCTTGCAACCCAATAGACGTGTTCGCAGGCGCTTTGGTGAAGTAGCATATGTGAGGCCACAAGATGTAGCCTCTGACAGCTCGGGGGATGATCATGCAGACCACATTCCCAACGAGGCAATGTTTGAGCCCGAGATTGATGAAATGATCTAGACGATCATGGATTCAGAAAGGCTTATCTATGATCATATGAAAAGTGAAGCCGATACGCCATTGTATAATGGAGCACGTGTGTCTAGATTGAAAGCGCTCCTGGTTCTTCTCAACATGCAGGCAAATTTTGGATGGAGTGACACAAGTGTCACAACGCTTTTCAGGTGATCTATTACAATTAGTTTACTTTAATAAAACTCTAAATGTATAATGATCTGATAGATTTTTACACAATTGTACCGTATTTTTATGTTGTGTAGATTGCTCAAAGAGCACATACTACCATCTCATAATGTGATGCCAGATTGCCGAGAGGAAGCAAGAAAGATTTTGCGAAACTTGGGGATGGATTACAATTCGATCCACGCTTGTCCTAATGACTACATTCTTTTCAGAGGGGAATACATAAACATGGAGAAGTGTCCAAAATGTGATTCCGAGAGATATCGAGTAGATCTCCACGAAACAAAAATTTCGCAAAAGGTTTTGCGACATTTTCCTTTGATTCCTCGCATCAAGAATTTCTTCGAATGTAAGTCCATGGCCGCCCTAGCATCATGGCATGAGGAGAATAAATCTTCGGATGGTGTGCTACGGATTCCTGCAGATTGCGTAGTCTAGAAACATATAGATGGAACATGGTCGGATTTTTCCAGGGAAGCTCGAAATTTGCGCTTAGGCCTGCTGTGGATGGCGTAAATCCATTTGGTCAAAGATCAATATCTTACAGTGTATGGCCCATTGTCATCGTCAACTACAACATTCCCTCGTGGTTGACTACGAAGAAGAGGCACCTATGGCTAAGCTTGATTGTGCCGGGGTGATATAAAGTGAAGAATATGGATGTGTATCTTCATCCACTATTGGAAGAGCTACAACAATTGTGGATTGGCATAGAAGTGGTGTATATGAGCCGACACACAGGTCGATGGAATGCTTTGATTAGAGGCATTCTAATGTGGACCATGCATGACTATCCCGGACTAACAAAATGCTCAGGTGATCTATTTACACTCCTCACTCAGACACTGTAAATCTTGGTTTTTCTGAAGCTGATCTATTATCATGTATATACATGCAGGGCTTCAAACAAGCGGATACAGAGCATGTGTCACATGTGGACCTAGACTGAATGCACGTAGGGCGCCCTCATGTGGACCTAGATTGAATGCACGTAGGGCGCCCTCATTGAAGAAGCAAATCTACGAAGGTCATCAAGAGTATCTTCCAGAGAATCATGTGTTACGCGATGGATTTTTGGAAAGAGAGCCACCGAGGATGTCTGCACAAGCATGGTTAGAGCAGAAGGAGATGTGTGATGACGGATTGCCCCCAAGGATGAAGAGACTATCTCTATGGTATGAGTTAACATACTGGCCCCGACTCATGATCAATCACTTGCTTGATCCAATGCACATATTCAAGAATGTGGGTAATCTACTATTGGGCCATTTGACCGGCAAGAAAGATACTTTGGGAGCCAAAGTTGACCTTAGAAATGTGGATCGTATGGAGCAATATTGGCCGCAAACAGCGTCCCATGGATCGATAAAACTCCCTAAAGCACCATGGATTTTCACAGGAGCCCAAGAACGCAAAGTAAAAGAGACCATTCAATCTTTGTGGACCCCCACTGGCGTAATGCACTTGCTCTGAACGTGTTTTACTAAAGAAGGAAAGCTTACCGGTTTGAAGTCACACGATTGGCATAAAATGTGTCAGGTATTTTCATAGTGGAATATATTGTAGTGAAAATTGTGTAACAAATTCGTGTGTGGACTTTAATATCATTGTTGCACGTGTTTTGCAGTTTATTTTACCGGTTTCCATTGAGGGATGTTTGTCTCTTGACGTCCGTAACACAATCTACAACCTTGCGAAGTTGGTGCAATGGATCTCACAAAAGGAGATCAACGTAGACTCCATACCATTCACCAAACTAAACGTTGCGGAGGTTCTGTGCATGTTTGAGAAACATTTTCCTACTACCATGCTAACCATTCAGGTGCATCTTCTTGTTCACATAGTTGATAAGGTGGAAATAGCTGGCATAGTACATTCCAGATGGATGTTCTTTTTAGAACATTTCATAAAAACGCTCAAGGGATATGTGCGTCAGAAGGCACGTCCGGAGGGTAGCATGGCAGAAGGTTGGCTGATATCAGAGTCCCTAGTGTACATTGGAGAGTGGCTACACGGATTTGATAAAGCCCGGGACACGCTATGAAGAACCATATATGATGAGCGCATATCGGGGATTTTCATGTGCAATCTCGGTGTTGAGAAGAAGATGACGGAAGATCTAGAGGCTAAAATCAACCAATTTTGCATGCTTCACAATCCAGTGATGCAAAAGTAGATTTCACAATATGAGGATGCAAAGCAAGGGCGAAAAAGGGCACGAATCGAGTGGAGATGGGGAAGACGACCACCGATGCACTATCCGACGTGTCTGGAGAGCCTACCAACATTCATGAGCTTAAGATGGTTGCACAACCAATTGAAAAGCGCACAACAGTGCGGTGAAGAAGTGACTGAGGAAGAGTGGGAGTACTCTCGGGGTTGCGCGACCAAGGTAAGTTTGCAATGTATGACTAGTGACTTTCTAGATGTTTGAACGGCCACTCATAATCTTTGTTGGTTGTAGTATAAGTTGAAGGAGTACGAGCGGAAGTGCGACGCGAGAGAGAGTGTGAGAAGAAGAGCACGACGATATGGTGAACTCGCTCTACTGTAATGTGTAGAGCATAGTGAGTTCTTATTAGGTTTTTACAAAAGAATATGTGTACATACCTGGCGGCCTGCCCACTTACCTGGGTGACCACATTGGGCTTTATACCCCAACAACCTCCCACTTAAAGTCCAATGTGGTACTTTAAGTGTGAGAGAAGCTACTATACAAGCTAATATACAAGAGATGTAGAGAAGTGATGTACTACCCTACACCTAACTGCTTGCGAAAATGCACAAAGCTCTCTGAGGGAAGTCCTTTTGTAAGTAGATCAGCAGGATTTTCTGTGGTGTGAACTTTGACAAGCTAAAGTTGCTTATCCTCGAGCATTTCCCTGATGAAATGATACTTCACATCCACATGCTTTGTCTTTGAGTGATAAACTGGATTGCGAGCCAATTGTATAGCACTTTGACTATCACAATATAACACAGGCATCTCTTCTTTGATTCCCAAATCTGTTACTAGTCGATTTAGCCAAATTGATTATTTGCATGCCTCTAATGCTGCAACATATTCAGCCTCTGTAGTAGACTGAGTAACACAATCTTGTAATCTAGAACGCCATGATACTGCTCCACCAGCCAATGTAAAGACATACCCTGACGTAGACCTTCGGTTGTCTAAGTCACCTGCATAATCTGAGTCTGTAAAACCCTTTACACTTAGCTCCTGACTCCCATAGCATATACGCATACTCTTTGTAGCTTTCAGGTATCTGAATATTCCTTTCACTGCCTCCCAATGTTTTTTGCCTGGGTTTGACATGTATCGACTTACTACTCCCACTGCAAATGCAATGTCTGGGCGAGTAGCAATCATTGCATACATCAAACTACCCACTGCAGACGCATATGGAATCTTATCCATTTCAGCCTGTTCTTCCTCAGACACAGGACAATCTTGTTTGCTAAGTTTCACATATGGTGGCAATCGAACACTCAATGCCTTTCCCTTCTCCATATTGAAACGTTGCAAAACCTTGTCAATATACTCTGTTTGAGATAACCAAATCAACTTCTTTGATATGTCTCTCTCAATGCGCATACCAAGTATATGACTTGCCTCACCCATGTCTTTCATGTCAAACGATTTTGCCATCTTTGACTTCAAAGCTGAAATTTCTTCCAAGTGCTTGCCAGCAATCAACATGTCATCCACATACAAAATAAGGATCAGCCAACTACCATCCTTAGCCTTCTTTGTATATAGAAAGTGATCGAACTCACTACGTTTGTAGCCTTGAGAAAGCATAAACTTGTGGAATTTATGGTACCATGCCCTCGGTGATTGTTTTAAGCCATAAAGACTCTTTAACAACTGGCATACCCAATCTTCCTTGCCTTTCTCAACAAACCCTTCTAGTTGCTGCATGTAAATTTCCACATCTAAATCACCATGCAAGAACGCTGTCTTGACATCCATTTGGTGCAACACCAAATCTAATATGGCAACCAATGCAAGAAAGCATCTCAATGTAGTCATTTTGACCACCGGAGAGAAGACTTCATCAAAGTCAATGCCTTGTTCTTGCTTAAAGCCCTTGGCAACAAGCCTTGCTTTGTACTTTGGCTGACTATCATGAGCGGTGATCTTATACCTGTAAACCCATTTACAAGATAGAGCCTTTTTGCCCCGTGGTAATTTAACTAGCTTCCATGTCTGGTTTTTATGCAGAGCTGTCATCTCTGACTGCATGGCCAATTCCCAATTCTCGGAGTCCTTCATTTTCACTGGTTCCTTGTAACATGAAGGCTCATTGCAATCAGTCAACATGACATAGTTCATATATGGAACAAACCTATCAGGAGGTCGCGTGACACGTCCAGATCTACGCACAATAGGTGGCTCAGGCTCGGCCACAACCCGTGGTTCCACTCTATCCTGTCCTTGCTCCTCTTGAGCCCTGACATTTTGTCTTGCACGTGCAGGTCCATCTTCTTGGAAGACAACTCTTCTAATCTCCTCAACCCTCTCTGGTTTAGAATGGTATTTGGATTCATTAAAGTGAACATCATTGCTGCGGACAACCTTTCTCGATTCGGGATCCCAAAGTGGGAGATTGTTAAGTATGGAGCCTGATTTACCCTCGTAATTTTCTGTGGTAAAAGCGCACATTTGTAAGGCCCCCATTATGAGGAGAAGCCATCGTGTGTGAAGGAAAATCACTCACCGGAAACCAAAATTTTCACGGACAAGAATCAGGGGCCGGAATATTCTTTTTCGCCGGAATATTATGGCTGGACGGCGGCCGGAAAGTGGTCGGAAAACAACCGGTCGGTTGGCCGGTGGTCGGAAGTCAATGGCCGGTGGCCGGTGGCCGAATTCAATGGCCGTTGGCCGAATTCAAAAGCAGACTTGTCTTCTCAAGGGCGGCCACACATGGGCGGATTGAAGGGTCCGATTTGGACTTATTCGCACAAGGGCGGCTACACATGGCTGTCTCTCATAAGAGAGGGCAGCCCTTTTGGCCTATAAAAGGAGGCCATTTCTACACACATTTCATAGTGTGAAGTTGATGCAACAAGGTGAGTGTGAGGTGGTGAGAGTGAAGCAAGGCGGGAGCTCCATTAAGGGTATAATCCCTTTGTAAATTACTTCTTGTTTTGAAGTACTAAAGCCATTGAGTGGCTCTTTCCCGTGGACGTAGCCCACATTGGGTGAACCACGTATATCGTGTGTACTCTCTCTCTCTCTCTACTCTATAATCTCGTGTATGTAAATCTGTCTCTCTCCATTAAGTAATCTACTCAATTATCTATTTAGCTACGTCTTATTTCCTAACAACTGGTATCAGAGCAAGGTTTGCTCGTAGCTAAATTATCTCAAGGAAAGGATTCCTTGAATTGAGTGGGAGTTATGGCGGAGGAAGGGAAGCTCAAGATTGAGAAGTTCAACGGCAAAAACTACCAACATTGGAAGATGCAGATTGAAGACTATCTCTACCAGAAGGACCTCTATTTGCCACTAGGCGGTCTTGCAAAGAAGCCCGCAACAATGGCAGATGAAGCATGGATTGTCCTTGATCGAAAGGCACTGGGAACAATCCGGTTAAGCTTGGCGTCAACGGTGGCCTTCAATGTTTCGGAGATGAAGACCACGGAGGACTTGATGAAGTCACTTGATGACTTCTACGAGAAACCATCGGCATCCAATAAGGTATTTCTTATGAAGCGCTTGTTCAATCTAAAGATGGCAGAGAATGGTTCAGTTGCAGAACACCTAAATGACTTTAACACAAACACAAGTCAACTTCGATCAGTGAAAATCAATTTCGATGACGAAGTACGAGCTCTCCTTATACTATCATCTCTACCGGATAGTTGGGACAGCCTTGTGATGGCTGTAAGTAATTCTATCTCTGTTGTGGGACAAGTTGAGAGACTTGAAGCAGGAGGGTCTTTTAGAATATGCCACCTATGAGTCCAAATTTGTGGATTTGTGGGAACGGTGGGTTGAGTCACTGGCAAGGGGGGAAGCTGCACCCGATTGCCTAAAAAAAGATCGGTTCACGCATGGTTTATGGCCGCTTCTCAAGGAGAAGGTAAAAGGTAGATTCCCGGCTACGTACAAGTTAGCCGTAGAGATTGCTCGCCTTAAGGACAAGAAGCTGCGAATGAAAGCCAAAGAAACCGAGTCAACAGAATCAGGAACATTGCGTCGACCAGCAACTACGACAACCACCATTCCACCACCACCACCGGCTCTTGAGGTAAGAGATGACCAACAAGATATGTTGGCCCATATTACTGACCAACTGCAGAATTTGTCTGTCCACTTAATACAGCAAGAGAGGAGTCAAGAAAGAGATCAAGACCCTGGAAGAGCACGACGACAAAACATGGAGTATCATTGCTACAACTACGGAGAAGACGGTCACGGTATGTACTACTGTCCCAAACCACGACAAAACTATAATAGAGGAGGTAGGAGGAACCAATTGTCACCCCCTAGAGAAAGAACACCCCCACCCCGAGCACCACCCCCACCAACACAAATTCTACGTCCACCCCAGACACCACTACAAGCATCCATTCCACCTCTTCCACCAGCCCCACCACCACTTGAAGCCATGACTGTGAAAAGAGCTAGGAGGGAGAAAGCTACACAATCAGATGATAAGAGAAGCATGAGAGGAGAAACTAGCAAGAGGCCATCCAGGCCACGGCGGAATACTCTTAAGTTTGATGATGTTGTGGGTGTTCTCCTAAGCGAGGAAATGCGAAGGAGAAGCACAGGAGAATCATCAAGTGCGGCACTATCAGTGGAAACAAGAGGAAGGCCTAAGGAGAGGTTCAAAAACCAAAAGGGTCGTGATCGCTCAAGGCGAAGCAAGTCACGCACAAAGTCAGTTCTTGAATGTTGGAACTGCGGCAAGAAAGGCCACGTCAAGAAGGATTGCTGGTCCAAGAAGAAGGAGGAGACAGAGTCTCAAGACAACAAGCCAACATCGGAGGCCAATGTGGCAGGTAAAGTAGAGCAAGATGCTCTAATTCTCTCATTAGACAATGTGTCTAATTCCTGGATAGTAGATTCCGGGGCTTCATTCCATGCGACACCACACAAGCAACATTTCCAAGACTACACTAAAGGTAATTTTGGGTATGTATACTTGGGAGATGATGAAGCTTGTGAGATTGTCGGCAAAGGTACAGTTTCTGTCAAAACTGCTAACGGAAATGAATGGAAGCTTAAAGATGTAAGGCATGTTCCTTCTCTTCGCAAAAATTTGATCTCTACAGGACAATTGGACGATGAAGGTCACAACATTGCATTCGGAAACAAACGGTGGAAGATCTCAAAGGGATCTTTGGTGGTTGCCAAGGGTGAAAAAGTCGGTACACTTTACTTGTGTACTGTTAGCACGCAACCTTCAGCTTGTGCAGCAACTACAAAAGCTGACAGTGCTGTGTGGCACTATCGACTTGGGCATATGAGTGCCAAAGGAATGCAAATCCTTCAAACAAAGAAGCTTCTACCAGGTTTGAAAGAAGTGGACTTAGAGTTCTGTGAAGATTGTGTTTATGGTAAACAAAAGAGGGTAAAATTTCAAAAATCAGGAAATGAAAGAAAAAATAAAAAACTTGAGTTGGTTCATTCTGATGTTTGGGGTCCTGCAAGTACACTATCACTTGGTGGCTCATTGTACTATGTAACATTCATAGACGATGCGACTAGAAAAACATGGGTTTATCTCATGAAGAATAAATCCGATGTATTTTCCATATTTCAAAGGTGGAAAGCCTTTGTGGAGAATGAAACAGGTACCAAGGTTAAATGCCTCAGATCCGACAATGGAGGCGAATATTGCAGCCAAGCTTTTGAAAGCTTTTGTGCTAGCAATGGCATTCGGAGGCAAAGGACAACCCCAAGGACACCTCAACAAAATGGGATTTCGGAAAGGATGAATAGAACAATCATGGAACGAGCACGAAGCATGCGGCTACATGCAGGCCTACCGCTTGAGCTTTGGGCGGAAGCTGTAAGTACGTCTGTGTACTTAATCAATCGGTCACCCTCAACGGCATTGGATGGGGGAGTTCCAGTAGAGGCATGGACAGGTAAACCGGTGAATTATGCATTTCTCAAAGTGTTTGGGTGTGAGGCTTTCATGCACATAGATAGAAGCCTAAGATCAAAGTTAGATGCAAAGTCCAAAAAGTGTTTTTTCATTGGCTATGGAGAAGGAGACTTTGGGTATCGCCTATGGAATCCTGAAGATGGTAAAATCTTAAGGAGTAGGGATGTAATTTTTAACGAACAAAATATGTACAAAGATTACTTGGAAAGAAAACAAACAAAAGAAACAGGTGATGAGTACATGGAGCTTGAGGACGGTGAAGACTCAAGGACTGCAAACGGTGACAATGTGCAACAACGTCAACCAAATGAGGAGCCTCAACCTATTCCCCGAAGATCTACAAGAGCAAGTAGACCTCCAGAAAGGTTTGTTCCTTCCTTCAACCATCTCTTGATCTCAGATTCTGGAGAGCCGGAATCATATGAAGAAGCTATGCAACATGAATCCAAAGAAGAATGGACGAAGAGCATGCAAGTGGAGATGGACTCACTACATCACAACCAAACATGGGAGTTGGTTGAGTTGCCTAAAGGTAAGCGGGCACTTCAAAACAAATGGGTGTACAAGCTAAAGGAAGAAGAAGGTGGGAAGAAAAGGTACAAGTCTAGGCTTGTGGTAAAAGGTTTTTCTCAAAAGAAAGGTATTGACTTCAATGAAATATTTTCTCCTGTTGTAAAAATGAACTCAATTAGGCTTGTCTTAAGCCTTGTGGCTGCTCATGATCTAAATCTCGAGCAAATGGATGTAAATACGGCATTCCCTCACGGTGAATTAGAGGAGGAAATCTACATGCTTCAACCAAAGGGGTATGAAGTAAAAGGTAAGGAGAAAATGGTTTGCAGATTAAAGAAGAGCTTGTATGGTTTAAAGCAAGCATCAAGACAATGGTACTTGAAGTTTGATCGATGGATGTTGGATCATGGATTCACAAGATGCAACTCGGATCACTGCGTCTACACGAAGAATTTGGGAGATGGGAAATTCATCATCCTAATGTTGTATGTTGATGACATGTTGATTGCAAGTGCTAACATGCAGGACATCAAAGACCTAAAAGAGGAGTTGTCCAAATCTTTTTCAATGAAAGATTTAGGTGCTGCAAAGAGGATACTTGGTATGAAAATATCAAAGGACAGGACGAAGAAAACAATAAAGCTATCTCAAGAAGATTACATCAAGAAGGTACTAGAAAGGTTTGCAATGCAAAATGCAAAACCAGTTTCTACACCTTTGGCTGGTCATTTTAAACTAGCGAAGGATATGTGTCCAAAGACACAAGAGGAGATAGCCTATATGTCTAAAGTTCCATATGCTGCAGCGGTAGGTTCTCTAATGTATGCTATGGTCTGGACAAGGCCAGACATTGCACATGCAGTGGGAGTTGTGAGTAGGTTCCTGGACAACCCAGGTAAAGAGCATTGGCAAGCTGTGAAGTGGATACTTAGGTATCTAAAAGGGACAACAACAAATGCATTGTATTTTGGAGGAACTGATATTTTTCTAGAAGGGTATGCTGATGCAGATATGGCAGGTGACAAAGATACTCGAAGGAGCACTACTGGCTATGTGTTCACGGTTGGAGGCACAGCAGTAAGCTGGGCTTCAAAGTTGCAGAAAGTGGTTTCACTTTCTACCACGGAAGCAGAGTATGTAGCAATGACGGAGGCAAGCAAAGAAATTTTGTGGCTTCACAGATTCTTAGAAGAGCTTGGATTCAAACAAGACAATTGTGTCTTGTACAGTGATAGCCAAAGCGCTATCCATCTTGCAAAGAACTCAGCCTTTCATTCAAGGACAAAGAACATTGAGGTGAGATATCACTTCATACACACTCTTTTGGAAGAGGGACAACTAAAGCTAGGAAAGGTGCATACAAGTGAAAATCCTGCAGACATGTTTACAAAGGTGGTCAACAAGGAGAAGTTGAGCTTTTGCTCATCTTCAATCGGCATTCAAGGATAAGAAGCCAGAATGGAAAGCAGTCACAGGCTTGGTTTGGAGATCAGTCTCCAAGTGGGAGATTGTTAAGTATGGAGCCTGATTTACCCTCGTAATTTTCTGTGGTAAAAGCGCACATTTGTAAGGCCCCCATTATGAGGAGAAGCCATCGTGCGTGAAAGAAAATCACTCACCGGAAACCAAAATTTTCACGGACAAGAATCAGGGGCAACTTTAAAGGCCTCGGGGACGGAGCTTTTTTTTTCGCCGGAATATTCTTTTTCGCCGGAATATTATGGCCGGACAGCGGCCGGAAAGTGGTCGGAAAACAACCGGTCGGTTGGCCGCTGGCCGGTAGTCAATGGCCGGTGGTCGGAAGTCAATGGCCGGTGGCCGGTGGCCGAATTCAATGGCCGGTGGCCGAATTCAAAAGCGGACTTGTCTTCTCAAGGGCGGCCACACATGGGCGGATTGAAGGGTCCGATTTGGACTTATTCGCACAAGGGCGGCTACACATGGCTGTCTCTCATAAGAGAGGGCAGCCCTTTTGGCCTATAAAAGGAGGCCATTTCTACACACATTTCATAGTGTGAAGTTGATGCAACAAGGTGAGTGTGAGGTGGTGAGAGTGAAGCAAGGCGGGAGCTCCATTAAGGGTATAATCCCTTTGTAAATTACTTCTTGTTTTGAAGTACTAAAGCCATTGAGTGGCTGCTTTCCCATGGACGTAGCCCACATTGGGTGAACCACGTATATCGTGTGTACTCTCTCTCTCTCTCTCTCTACTCTATAATCTCGTGTATGTAAATCTGTCTCTCTCCATTAACTAATCTACTCAATTATCTATTTAGCTACGTCTTATTTCCTAACATGTACCCCATCTCACCAGAATTACCATAGCCTAGAAAGATGCACTTTCTACTCTTTGGCTCAAGTTTGTTCCTAAATTCCTTTGGAACGTGAGTATATGCCTCACAGCCAAAGACTCTGAGATGCTTGTATGAGGGCATTTTGCCTGACCATACCATCTGTGGCACTGAAGCCTTCTGCAAAACGTTGCTAGGAGATCTATTTACAAGATGAACAGCTGTTGATACAGCTTCAGCCCAAAACCCATTTGGCAGCTGTGCATTAGACAACATACTTCTGACCTTCTCTTGTATGGTCCTATTCATCCTCTCAGCAACACCATTTTGAGGAGGATTGTAAGGAGCAGTAAGTTCACGTTTTATACCTTTTGACTCACAAAAGTCCTGAAAGGCCTTTGAAACATACTCTCCACCATTGTCAATGCGTAAGCATTTAAGCTTCTTGCCACTCTGATTCTCCACAAGTGTCACAAACGTTTTGAAAACACTAAACGCTTCATCCTTGTGCTTGAGAAAGTAAACCCATACTTTCCTGGAGTAATCATCTATAAATGTCATAAAGTAAGAAGCTCCCCCTAGAGATAGGTTAGGCATAGGTCCACACAAATCACTATGAACAAGTGCCAACTGTGTATCTCTTCTACTGCTTCTATGCTTATGTGGCTGCTGTGTTTGCTTACCATACAGACAATGTTCACAGAATTCAAAATCATTAAATGAAAAGCCAGGCAAATAACCAGAACAAGACAAGATTTCCATTACCTTCTTGGACATATGTCCTAACTGGCTATGCCACAAAGAAACGTTCGGCTGCTCGGTTACATTGATTACATTTTTAGAGACATTTGATACATAAATCATGTAAAGTCTGGAGGACTTTACTCCATGTGCTACTGTCATAGAACCCTTGGATATCTTCCACATGTTCTGTCCAAAAGTGGTGACGTAGCTAGCATCATCAAGTAAACTTGTGCTGATCAAGCTCTTTGTAATTGCGGGAACATGTCTCACATTCTTCAGCGTGAAAGAAGAGCCATTCTGAAACTTCAATTGAACATCTCCAACACCTAAGATCTCACATGTCTGCCCATTGCCTAGCCGAACATGATCTTTAGTGGTCACATAAGAGGTAAACCACTCCTTGTTTGGAGACACATGAAGTGATGCCCCTGAGTCTATAATCCAGTCACTCAGTGCATTTCCATCAGATGCTGTAAGAAGAGCTGAGTCCATTGTATTCTTCAAGAAGTAGATGTCTCCTTACACTAGACTGTCATCCTCTACAACAGTGTTTGTCACATTTATTTCTTGAATCTTCACTGAGGACTTGTTCTTCTCACCATGGTCTTCAGCTTTCTCTTTGCCTTTTTCTGCTTTCCATTCTCTGCAGTCTCTTTTCATGTGACCCTTCTTGCCACAATGGTAGCATTCTATGTCACTCTTGCCTTTAGCACTGCAGGACTTGCTACGAGACTGATTCCTCTTCCACCTTTGTACTTTTCTTTGGTCCTTCCCCTGACAACTAAGGCTGTTCCTTTGCCTTTGTCCATTGTCTTTCTATTGGTTTCTTCAGTAAGCAGACTTCCTTCTACACCTGCTATGTTCAAACCATCTGGAGGTGCAGAATTACTCAAAGCTGTGCGAAAAGTGTCCCAACTTTCCGGCAATGTGATCAACAGGAACATAGCTCTAACAGGTTCATCAAACTTGACACCTTGAGCTGACAACTGACTATAGATTGTAACTTGACACCTTGAGCTGACAACTGACTATAGATTGTGTTGAATTCATTCAGATGATTGGACATAGGTGTCCCTTCTTTCATCTTCAAGTCAACAAGCTTCTTAAGCCAGTATACCTGTGAAGCTGCACTCTGCTTGTCATAAAGATCACTCAGCTTTAACCATGCTTGATAAGACGACATCTCGTCTGCTACATTGACGTAAGCGCTTTTTGCCAAAGTCAGCATAATGGTAGAAAGTGCCAATTCATCCATTTCGCTCCATTCATCTTCGTCCATATCTTCTGGTTTTATCCCCTTGAGCTTTATAGGTTTTATCTGCTTCTTTTGTACCAACACGTGACAAATCTGCTTCTTCCACAATGGGAAATTGGTTCCATCCAGCTTCTTGATATTGTAAAGAGCAGTGTCCTGTGATCCAGCCATAGCTACGCTTCACAGTAGTTTACTTTTCTGGGAAAAATTCGGCAGAGTTTCCCCTGTAAACTGACCTCTGAACCAATATAAACCTGCCAAATGAACCAAGAAATCTTCAGATTCTGCATAAATTTTGGCAGAGTCTCCTTTGTAAAATGGCTCTGGTGTACTAAAAACAGACCAAAAAACAGCTCAAAAAACACTGTCTCTCTGACATTGTAAGCTGCGGGTAAACCTGTCCTGCACCTGTACTGTCTCTCACTATCCTGTCACTGTCCTATAAGCATAGACTGTGACAATGCCTCAATGGCAGTAAAGCAAAGATGCAATCCCAACTGTCTAACTCACAGTCAATACATCGTAGCTGCCTATCTAAGGGTGCTCGAGGGATCGCTCCAAGACTTGTATCACCAAAAGGATCTCAACATTCGAGAATCCCCCAGCTCAATAAAACCTTAATCGACCCTCAACAAAGGCTGCAGTAAATCTGACAGTACATAGACTTCCCACAAAGTCATACATCCACAAATTTCCCACTATATGCTGTAACCGCTACGACGGTTGTTTGCTGCGTGACTCACAGCCAGCAAACCCTCAACAGACATACATCATCTCTGACAATACATCCCATGTGGAAGTACCTGCAATGTCAGGATGAAATCTGGAATATCAAGCAGCAAACACAAGCTACCTGATGAACTAGTGGATGTCGCCTACAGTCTGTGTGTAGATGCGCCCGTGTCGTATGTGACACGCCTCCAAGAACTGTGAGCCGTCCTTCGATGTGTAGACCACCACAAATCAACACTCTGGGAGTGTCGATATCCTCAGCACCTGCAGTCGTAGGCCGAAAACCCCAAATTTGCAGAGTCGGATCCGCACCCGCTGAGACCACGTAGTCGAAAATGGCCTGCGCAGAACTTTATCGAAGCCGAACGGTAACTGAGATGACCTCAGAATGAAATTCTGACAACACCAAGCCCTTTGGGCTTGCCCACGAGATTTGGGGCCGTGTCTTCGTCTGTCGAATTTCACTCCAATCTGAGTTGGTGACTCTAGCCTCCTGCAGTGTTGCCCCGAGCCTCGATCTGAGCTCTGATACCAGTTGAAGGAGTACGAGCGAAAGTGCGACGCGAGAGAGAGTGCGAGAAAAAGAGCACGACGATATGGTGAACTCGCTCTACTGTAATGTGTAGAGCATAGTGAGTTCTTATTAGGTTTTTACAAAAGAATATGTGTACATACCTGGCGGCCCGCCCACTTACCTGGGCGACCACATTGGCTTTATACCCCAACATAAGTCATACACAACAGCATAGTGTAAAGGTCGACATTTTAGGGTGGAACGGATCGACAAAAAGAGTTTTAATCAAGATTGTGGAATCATGGAAAAATTTGAACAGTCTAGTCGACGACGGTCCTCTGATGCAGATCCTGTGGTGGCGGAACTCACTTACTTCGGCACGCTACAAGAGATTTTGAGGATCGATTATAGAGGATTTTTTGTCGACTTGTTCGACGTGCAATGGTTCAAGATAATCATGGAGGGTCGCAATGCTACTGTGAGTAGAGGAGAGTCTGGTTTTCTTGAGGTGGATTCAACTAAGAAATGGACTGACCAAAGAGACACTTTCGTACTACCCGAGCATTGTGCACAAGTAAGTATGTAAATAGTTAACATCCCATTTTAGAATTTATGTGCTTGGAAGCTCTCATGTAAGTTATGTGGATTTGGCAGGTGATATTTCATCCTACAAAGTCTGCATCAAATTGGTGGTACGTCATAGAGGTAGCCCCTCGTAGTGCATGGACGTATGAAGGCTACCATGTGCCAATCACAGCGGCATCAATGGAGGAGATCGGAGAAGATGCTCAGTCAGAAGCCGTTGAGGTGGTGCCAGACGAACATCAAGTTGCTACTCTCTATGGGGTGCATGCAGAGGATCTACAAAATGAAATGGAGGACATCTGTTTAAACGGAGAGCTCTATATAGATATAGGAAGTTATGCTGAGCTATGTGAGGATGAGAGAGAGATCTCTTAAAGCCATAAATATTGTATTTGAACAATTTTGCTCCGTTTTGTAAAAACTCTGGCTCTCTAAGTACCTTCCATGTTGTATAATGCTCTTTTGATTTTGCGCTCACATCCTAGGCAATCCATGGCCACATGCAGCTCCACCACCTGGTTTTGCGACTGCAAGATTTGATTGTTCGCACTCTCTCTCTCTCTCTCTCTCTCTCTCTCTCTCTCTCTCTCTCTCTCTCTCTCTCTCTTCTGATTGAAAATTCTGAGTTATCGACTTGCCTCTTTCATCACTCAAGTTGAATAGAGAAGAACGCGTTCTGTTGATGCTAGCCTTTGAACATTCCAAAGCTACAAGCACCTTCAAGTTCTACGTCAAAAAAGAAAGAGATAGTTCGGATTCTTGTACGATTCTCCGTTTTGAACAATTTTGCTCCCTTTTGTAAAAACTCTGGCTCTCTAAGTACCTTCCATGTTGTATAACGCTCTTTTGATTTTGCACTCATAGCCTGGGCATCCATGGCCACATGCAGCTCCACCACCTGGTTTTTCGACTGCAAGATTTGATTGTGTGCTCTCTCTCTCTCTCTCTCTCTCTTTCGATTGAAAATTCTGAGTTATCGACTTGCCTCTTCCATCACTCAAGTTGAATAGAAGAAGAACGTGTTCTATTGCTGCTAGCCTTTGAACATTCCAAAGCTACAAGCATCTTCAAGTTCTACGTCAAAAAAAAAAGAGATAGTTCGGATTCTTGTACGATTCTCCGTTTTGAACAATTTTGCTCCGTTTTGTAAAAACTCTGGCTCTCTAAGTACCTTCCATGTTGTATAATGCTCTTTAGATTTTGCGCTTATATCCTGGGCAATCCATGGCCACATGCAGCTCTACCACCTGGTTTTTCGACTGCAATATTTGATTGTGTGCGCTCTCTCTCTCTCTCTCTCTCTCTCTCTCTCTCTCTCTCTCTCTCTCTCTCTCTCTCTTCGATTTAAAATTCTGAGTTATCGACTTGCCTCTTCCATCACTCAAGTTGAATAGAAGAAGAACGCGTCATTGCGTCATTGTATTTATATGCGTCATTGCATCATTGTATTTAATGGGCTTTGCATCCACTCGAGGTACGTATGCTCTAGGTATGTTCTCACAAGCAGGGACGACATGCACCTCCTCCTCTCTCTCTCTCTGGAGGCATCATCTTGGATGATGAAGGCAAGAAGGTGATTTCGCGCATGCGCGGTCTTTGCTCTCAGGTGTTTAGACACTACATACTAAACAGCTGGAGTGAAGTACCGAATGATTTAAAAGACAGAGTCATCAGCATTCTTCATGACGAATTTCCCGTTCCAACACGTGATGAGTGCTTCAATGAAGATGTGATGAAGGTTCGAATGCGCGAATACTGCAAGCACAAGCGTTCCGAAGTGCAAAAAGCAATCAAGCGTGGGTGGAACAGACCAGATTGGCTGGCCAAAGAAGATTGGAAGAATGCAAAGAAAGCAGCGCGCGAGAATCCTGACAAGTGGAAGCAACAAAAGGAGGCAGCCAAAGTGCGAGTAGAGGCAGGGAGCTCGCACCACTTGGGGAGCGACGGGTGGGCATCATTTGAGGCCGATTTTGTAAGTGTTTTCACATTGCTCTCTATGTTTGATAGTTTAGGGTTTATGGGTTTTTAAATTCTAACATAATGGATTCTTTGTATGTTTTGACAGTGGTCGATGACAGGACGTGATCCCACACCGTAGAAGCGCGAGTACGCAGGCAGGAAGGGCTTAAACGCCCTGATGGACATTCTGAGTTCTTGCGGCGGCATGGTTAGTATTAGGGTTTACTCTTTTCTATTTGTTGTATTGTTTTATAAACGTCGCTATATGTTTATACTTACAAAAAGGTGTCTTATTGTTTTTTTTTTTTGCAGAATCCGACAGATACGTCGCTTGGACGCGATGAGATGTCTGATTAGACGAAGTCAGTTTAGCCGTAGCTAGGTAGCATTAGTTTCTTTTTGTCATATCTTATGTATAATGAGACGACTTTTATACGTCTTTTTGAAAACCATGTATATTTTTTCAATAATAACAATGGTTTGTAACTATTACATTTGCAAAGTTTAACAATCAAGTGATTTTGCCTATGTGTACAATTGTCATTGATTTACTTTCATCAATTCACGCTTGTTAGTTTTGTATCTTTATTTTGCAAACAATACGTACTATGGATGATGGAGTTAATGGTTATATTGTCTTGTCGGTGACTATTTTGGGTCTATTTCTACCTTTGCATTTTTTTTCAAAGGTGAATCAATTAATGAAACATTCAATATGGTTGATGGATGCCCTACCACCAAAATTTTTCCTCTCGGACGTCGCTATATAAGGCTCTGGAGCGTCGCTATAAACGTCGCTATAGATGGCCTGCAAACGTCGCTATAATCGTCGCTAAAGGCATTGCTATATAGTGACGATTATAGCGACGTTCCCGTATCGACGCTATTAGCGACGCTCTTAGCGACCGCGGGGGTTATAAAAACCCAATGTATTTCCGTCGCTAAAAGCGTCACAAGAGCACACAACCTCTTGTAGTGATATAAGATGGTTCATGGCACTCTTTAAGGACAAGTCAACGAAATGAAATGGTTACATACATTGCTTTTCAAAAAACAAATACCCATCATGAAAGGAGTATTATGTATAAACAAATGATAAATGGTTATAACAATAAGCATAAATGTCAGCAAACTTAGAGTCATGAGCATAAGTATCAACCATTTTTGAAATCCTTTCAGCAAACACAACAAAAGGCTATTAATTGATGGCATGTGACTTAGTGTATCTACAACCTTATTTTCATGCCCTGATTGATATTGAATGAGTGGATGAATACTTTGAATGAATGATGCTCGCTTTATATGACAATTAGAGATAGATGGTTGTGAAAGCAGATGATGAATGCTTTGTTGATCAATTTTAATAAAAAAATCACATCCAATCAAGTAATGTTTCCACAATTTTCAAAGCATGCACAACAACTAACAATTCTTTGTCATAAGTGCTAATATTGAGCTCATTGGGCTTCACATTTCATATGCAATGGGATGATTATCTTACATCAATACAACAGTAATACCACGTCCACTAGCATCAACCTTAATAAAAAACAAAAGAGTGTTTTGAAATCAAACAATTGTAAAATAGGGGCATGTGTGAGTGCATATTTCAGTGTTTGAAAAGGTTTTGGATATTGGTCATCACAAGTGAATGATGTGTTCTTTTTCAAAAGGTTTGTGAGTAGTAATTCCAGATATGAAAAATTTTGAATGCATTTTCTATAATAACTACACAAACTAAGAAAATAATAAATCTCATGAAACAATTGAGGTCTAGGCCATTCCTTGATGCATTGAGCCTTCTTAAGATCCACACAAATTCCTTCACTAGAGACAATATGACATAAATAATCAATCTCAATTTTGAAAAACGAGCTTTCCTAGGATTCAAATAAAGTTGATTTTCATGAAAACATTTAAAAACCAAATCCAAATGTGCATAGTAGTCTTTTTCATTCTTATTAAAAACCAAATTTCATCAAAGAAAACGGGGAATTTGAAACTCCGAGCAAATTTTTTTGAGCAATTATAAAATCGAGCAGATCCGAACATGATTGATATTGAAAAAAAAATCAGAAAAGACATTTGCATAGCAAAATACATACAATAGTCTAGCTATCCCTAAACACCTCTCCTCCCCCTTCTGTCTCTGCCCAACCACAACTTATTTGAACATTGGAATAAACAACTTTACTCTAAGGTATCCCTACATCATCATTTTAGATTGGCCACCATGGCTAATGATTTGCCAGTCTTGAGCTTCCCCACTATTGCTACGCATCCACGAGTGTCAATACTAGTAAGAATGGCAGTAGCACCACCCATAGCCTCTCAGCTCTTTCCTCATGAGGATTTGCACTAGCATCTATAGTGAGATGCCTTGTGCCCTACCTTCGCTTTTTGCTGGCGGTGGTCTCTTTTGGAATGTGTCCCAAACAACACTAGTTGCATCCACCCTATCTCTTGCATGTATCCACCACCTCATTAGCTTTTGTATATAAGCTCACATATTCCCTTGTAAGGGTGATAACTGCTTGCTTAATTGTTACAAACAACAAGTACAAAGCTAAAGACTAATTATACTCACCACCTTATGATACTCTTTGTAGAGAGACATATTCGTAAAGATTTTAAGGGCACCTTGAGTTTTTCCTCTCTCTCTCTCTCTCTCTCTCTCTCTCCATCCATGCAATGCTAGAGAGAACAGCAACACATATCATCTTTGCCACCACTGCTTCTTTATTCCCATTCTTGCCTGCTTAGTAGACGACATGTTCTCGGGTCTCTTTTAAGCTTCATAAGTCACAATAGGCTGTAGTTGAAACCAGTGTTAGAAAAAACCGAGGTCTATTTTAACCGATTGAAATTCTAAAATCCTAGTACCTTGGCTTGAAGAAAAACCGATAGAATTTCAAGTTTGTCCTTATTTTCTTTGGTTAGCAAAAATGTGTTTTTCTAGCCCTAGTTGAAAGCCTCTCTCTCTCTCTCTCTCTCTCTCTCTCTCTCTCTCTCTCTCTCCTCTCTCTCCCCCCCCCCCCCCCCCCCAAAAAAAAGCTCTTGAAACAGTCCACGCCAATGTGGATTGTTATGAAAGTTTTTTTTCTAGTTTTTGGACGTTTTTTAAATGCCTCTACTTTACCAAGTCTTTCCAACACTCTCTCTGTCTGTAAAATGTACCATGCATTTACCATGCCGATTCAAAATCAACTGCATATTCCCCTGCTAAAATGCCCAATTCGTTTTCCATGCTAGCCAAGTTGAACCCCTCAACAAGCTCCACATGAGCGCCTACATACTCCTCCTGCATTCACTACTCCAATACCAGTGTCACAATCACACCAAGGCTAACATACCACTACTCATGCACAATCCAAGTAGCTTCATTTCCTTCTCCTTTGACCTCATTACAAAATCATGTTCTTGATGCACAATTTACATTCAAACCGGTATCACGAAACCTACATGGGCATGAGAACAATGTCACACAAGAAGTGCTTGCAAGAAGCTGATTTTGCGTCTCTCTCTTGCTCATGTATCTCAATGAGCCAAAATCTCTCTCTCTCTCTCTCTCTCTCTCTCATGCGTAACTTGACTGCCTTCCTCTACTCCGTCAACAACAGCTCTTTCCTTGATCTCCCTCTTCATTCAACCAGGCCTGCATATATTAACTTCTAGGCCCATAATCAGTTGTACCAAGATACAGGCATGCATAGCGCAGTTGACTCAGGGCATGCGGCGAATTGAAACGCTGTAAAAGTTTAAAGACATGTCACAAGCTTCCATGGGCATCTATTTGTTTTGTGGTCTCTCACTTGTGAATCCAGACTCCCAATGAGCCAAGAACCCACTCCCTCAGACCTCTCTCTCTCGTTTGAACTCTGACCAATTGTGTAGACCTATCTCTCTCTATTAAAAAATTAAAAAAACTACTTGAAACAGTCTTCGTCGCCCCGAACTGTTTTCAGTAGTTTTTTTTTAGTTTTTAATAGAGAGAGACACATGTTTCTAAAGAGAATACAGACAGAGGAGATGCCACGTCGTCCCTGGTGATTGCAGCCTGCTTTACTACAGGCCAGGCCGGCCCGTTGAAGCTTCCATGGGCATCTGTTTGTTTTGCGGTCTCTCACTGGTGCATCTAGACTCTCAATGAGCCAAGAACCCTCTCTCTCTCTCTCTCTCTCTCTCTCTCTCTCTCTCTCTCTCTCTCTCTCTCTCTCTCTCTCTCTCTCTCTCTCTCTCTCTCTCTCTCTCCCTCCCTCTCCATGCAATGCCACAGAGAACAACAACACATATGTCTTTGCCACCACTCTGTCTTTATTCCCATTCTTGCCTGCTTAGTAGACGACATGTTCTCGTGTCTCTTTTAAGCTGCATAAGTCACAATTGGCTGTAGTTGAAACCAATGTTAGAAAAAACCGAGGTCTATTTTAACCGATTGAAATTCTAAAATCCTGGTACCTTGGCTTGAAGAAAAACCGACATAATTTCAAGTTTGTCCTTATTTTCTTTGGTTAGCAAAAATGTATTTTTCTAGCCCTAGTTGAAAGCCTCTCTCTCTCTCTCTCTCTCTCTCTCTCTCTCTCTCTCTCTCTCTCTCTCTCTCTCTCTCTCTCCAAAAAAAAAAGAAAAGCTCTTGAAAGAGTCCACGCCAATGTGGATTGTTTTGAAAGTTTTTCTTAAGGTTTTGGACGTTTTTTAAATGCTTC